>NW_027103394.1:1444170-1709293 GCF_902728285.1 Clytia hemisphaerica
TCCATCACATTCGAGGGTTTATAGTTATGCATCTTTGTGCAAAAAATCATAAAGAATGAAAGCGCCAACCTCGAGAAAAGCTAATACCTAAGTAATTGATAATGTGCTTATAAAAAAATACCGAATTTGGCCAGTTTTTCTATAAAAACACGCCAAGCAGCCAAAATTATATGTCTAAACACACATATTCTTCAAAAGTAAGCCCTCGTGAGCAAAAAAAAAAACAATCTATTAAAAAATGAGTAATTTGACTAAGAACATTGATATATGCTTATTAATAGTGATTCTTATAGATAAACATGCGTTTTTTGAACCAAAAATTTTTTTTTGCAAAAATCTGCTTGAGCCATCTTTTACCTATGATGGTACCTTAAAGGAAGAAATTTTGGCGGAAAGAAAATTTGGCGGATTTGACTGAAATCCGCCAAATTAATTCCCCGCCAAAATTTCTTTTTTCCGCCATCCGCCAAATTAAATTCCCACCAAATTAAACATTTTGAAAATATGATCTCTTTTAAGGTTTTTTTGCTATTTTTTCGCTGTTTTGACGCCATCTTTTTAAGGTTAAATTTTTAAGCGACCGCCAAATTAAATTCCCGCCAAATTTAGTTTTTTCGTCTATCCGCCAAATTAAATTCCCTCTGAAAAAACTTTTTCGGCAATCCGCCAAATTAAATTCTCGCCAAAATTTCTTCCTTTAAGGTACCCTACTTTCATACAAAAAATCAGAAAAAATTAATGATACAATTTTTCACAAAGTCCAAAAAACCCGTTTTTTAGCCGTTTTTTGGCTCAAATTTGGCCAAAAAATTTTTTTGCCGAAAATCGGGCTCCGTCACATTCGAGGGTTTATAGTTATGCATCTTTGTGCAAAAAATCAGAAAAAACTAATGAGCCAATCTCAAGAAAAGCTGGTAACTAACGAACGAACGAACGAACGAACGAACGAACGAACGAACGAACGAAAACGAACGAACGAACGAACGAACGAACGAACGACGAACGAACGAACGAACGAACGAACGAACGAAACGAACGAACGAACGAACGAACGAACGAACGAACGAACGAACGAACGAACGAACGAACGAACGAACGAACGAACGAACGAACGAACGAACGAACGAACGAACGAACAACGGTTAATTTGTAGTACCTCCACCGGGGTAGGCCCAAATGATTCCTTACATAATGCGACTAAATATTGTAAAGAATTGCATTCTATAAAGCATAAACAAAATCTTTCAATTCAGAATAATTCAGAGAACTGCAATATACTTGAGAAAAATATCTGACCAAAGTGTTATACTAGAAATAAATAAGAAAATTGCCAAAACGTCAGAACCAAAATAAAGATATCCATCAAATATACATAGAAACTGTACTTTTTGTTTTACTTGATAAAACTCCAATAACACACTAAACTAACAAGCTACAAACTTTAAGTCACAAAGCGCAAACTCCAGAAAAACACAATTTGCATCAAAATCTTTGCAAAACGTAGTTCATATTTATAACATTTCAACAGGAACTGTATTTTGGTAGACTTGGTCAAATTACAGAAACCATTTGTCAGTTGTCTGCAACCAATGAGGTACCAATGAGGTACGTAAAAACTGACTGCTATTCAGTCAAAGCCAAAATTTGGCAAGGTCAGAAAAACATAATTTACATCCAGTCTTCGTAAATAAATTTTGTAGTTTAGTACCGTCAAGTTACACAACATGCACACAACCATCTTGAAGACTTTGCTGGTCGCAAATGATAATCGAAAGCAAAACTTAAAATTTATAACTATGCAGGGAAGCTCATTTTTCCCCCATTTTGCTTTAAACTCCCTTTTGATTGGTCTATGAATTTGGGCGATCGCTTTACCGCCTTGGCGGAATAATAAACACACGACCATAATAAATAAATTCAACAGGGCAGCGGAGTAGCAATTAATTTCAACTGGGAGTCCTCTCTTCTGTGCCAAGCACTGGCAGTGTTTTTTAAACTTTAAAACAATGTTAAATCAAGACCAGATGGATCTGTTTGTTATGACTGTGCAAGTTGTGACGAGAGTGTGCATGTTGTGTAACTTGACGGTATAATTCATTAAATTCTAGAAACCATTTTTCATAACTATCTGCAGTCCGCTTTCTGCAAGTCTGATAAGAGATATGTATAAACTGTTATCGCCATTCATTCCATTCCATCATTCAGTCAAAACGTGCGCCACTAGGTTAGAAAAGATTAGAAAAAAACAATCTGCGTCCGGAACTGTGTGAAAAATGGTTAGATCAATTTCAACAAGAACTGTATACATTAATATTAATATAATTGATCAAATTTCAAAGACCATTTGTCATAATTTTGCAAGTCCAATAATAGGAGATATGATGTCATCATTTGGTTCCTGTCTTCTGAACGACCCTGATTTACGGTCAGCAGGTAGAGTTGGAGAGTCGGAAAGCTTTTCCACTGTCGACCTCTGCACGCTCTGTGTTTACAAGTTTTCAAATCGAAGTAGCGAGCCGCATGCTAATGGAGAGTAAACCGAAAACCAGTTTATCCACGGCTTCTCAATTTCTTAATTCGGATCAGTCCACAAGGATTCCCTTTCAACAAGATGTAGCTGCTTCTTAAAAGAAAAATATTTTCGACCGACCGACCGACCGAATAACCCCCACTTTTTAAAGTAGAAATGACGGGAACCAAACAATTTTTTGCGATTCGTCTTATAAGTCCAAAAAAGCACGATTGCATCCAGGCTTAATCAAATTTAGACAGTAGCTGTACTTTTGTAAACTTTATCAAATTCCAATAACATTATAACACCATCAATCCCACCTAGAGGCAAAGAAGAAAAATATGTTTTTATTGCAAAAACTAATAAAAAGCAGCAATAAAAAGTATCAGAAAATTCAACATAAACAAAAACTTGAGCAAACGGCTTTAAACCTTCAGAAGATGTAGAAAAAGAATCCCCTTGATGAAAATCATGTGATCGATTTGCCGAGTTAAAAAAATAAATGACAGAAATTGAAGCTTGCAACAGATTTACACTGGAAATACTTTGGTACAACACTGACTTATCACATCTGACTTATCGCTTGAGCCACCATCTTGAAACACCACATTATGATCTGTAAAAACAACGCACGCTAAAAGTACCCAAAAAGTTAACCCGATCGGAAGAAAGTTTAGAAATCAAAGTGAGATCGGAAAATCGAATTTTTTTTTGCCGTCTTATGATGCGGATGATGGAAGAAAATTTTACCTATTTGAATGCTCAGCTTAGGCTGACCAATAAAGGAATGCCGTTGTGGTCCATTCAGACGTACAGTTGAGAAAAGTTGAAATGTGCCTAATTTTTTTAAAAGTGCATAGTACTTTTTCATGATGCAATCTTTTCTCCAAGCTGAAAGGATTGAATCCATTAAGATGATCGCAGCGCAGACAATGAAGAGACGTGCCTTCAGGAAGCTAGACTTTTTGAGTTTATAGCTATATACTTTCACTTTATGGCATATGGTGTTTCTGTATGACTGTCTGTGTGCCTAGTCTAACCTTTGGGAAGGTCCCTCCTAACTTGGAAAGCCAGAATTGGAGCTATTTCACCAAACTACTGGAGTGCAAGTTATTACGTAGGCTATCACAACTGAAAAAGTTGAATGTGCGCCTATACAAACTTTTTCAGGTTTTCCAAATAGATTTACCACACTGAACAAACAGTGAAAACACTCTAAGTGAGGTAAATCTATTTTGAAGACCAAAAAAAAAGTTTGTTTACATTGATTCACATTCAATTTTTGATTCATATGCATACATTCTACTTTTTTGTACTTTGCCGGTATCTTGTTTTACCAATTTAAGAAAGACATTCCCGAGTTACGACCATATAATGGTCTTTAAAGCTCAAAAAGCTCCATAAACAATAAAAGTAGTTATTATAAAATAACATACAAAGAGAACAAAAATATCAACAAATGTACATTTGAAAACTTGAGCAAATTTCTTTAAAGATTCCGGAAAAAGAATTGAATCATTGCTGAAATGAACTTCTGACTAAATTACAGTATTTATTCAGTTTTAAAGACAAGAAACAAAATTAGACATACAAAACACTTTTTCCAGTCAAAGAATCAGCTCATCATCATAACCAGTCTGCCATTTTGTTTGTTTTGATTTGCAAAGTGTTATGGTGTAATTATATACTTTTTCTATAATATGCATTTATAACACTCGCTTCAGCTGTTCAATGCTAAATCAAATTGAATGAAATGTAATATATAATAATAGTAATAGCATAAAACGTAATATGAAAATGTGTATAACATTTACCGCTGTATAATTTACCGCCATATTTTTGCGGAACACTGAATTGGCTGGAAATCAAATTACAAACAAACAAACACAAAAACGCAAGATTCGAGATTCCAGTCCAATATCTATGCGTGAAGCTATGAGTGCCTCCTCGTCGCTGCGCTCCTGCGGGGGCAAAAACAATTTAGAATTGACTTAGTTATCTTTTTAAATCTGATAAAAACAAAGTTGCACTATTCTTTGTGGCTTTCCCGCTTTTTCCTGAAGAATTGTCATTTCTACATTTCACTCCTCTTTACCATGACATTTTCTCAAATTGTCGAAAACTGGACGGCGCATTTAATGCGAGCGAAGCGAGAAAAAGATCTCCGGGCGGGGGAGGGTTCGAGGGTTAGAGTCAAACTTTGAAGATATTTTTTTATTCATTTGATCGTTTTCTTAAGCCAGCTTCAACATCCAAAGGACTTTTAGTGCGTTCAGCTACAGCTTAACCGGCGTGCGACGCCGGGTACCGGCTAGTCTATATATTAATAGCCGTAGTCTGTATGTGTGTTTGTTTGTTGGTTTGTTTTTTGTGTGTCACTTCTGGTCACTTTCGTTTTCGAAAGCAATGTTTTGTTCTTTTAAAAGATGACTTTTATTTTGTTCTTGCTCCACAAATTTGTTTAACGATATTCGCGCCGTTTTATAAAGACCTTCCTTAATAAAAATGTAGTTAGGAGAATCTTTTGTTGACTACAATACAGAACGTGCATTTAACAAAGAGTCGAACGCGTAGTATTGTAATTCTTAATCGATCTTCCTTAATTAAGAGTCGTAAGCTCTATTGTCTTAAGGGTAGGGTAGAGGCTTCCCTTAAAACAAAAGATTTTATTAAGGAAGCATAAACAAAGAATGCGTGCAGTGAACAAAAAGTTTTACGATTTCAAAAACGAATGAGCTGAGGAAAATATTAGAAATGTGCAAACGGTGTTGTTGATGTGTAAGATGAATGCAGTTAATGAGTAAAACCATTAGAACAAATATGTTTGCGGATTTCAAGTGATGTATGGATACCAATATCAACCAATCACAGGTGAAATCGAAAGCCCAAAGACTTTGTTTTGATTGATAGATTAGACTTTTTCTTTTTTTTCTTTCTTTTCTTTTGTTTTATGTTTTCGAATGTAATTAACGACCTTATTTGATTTGAGACATTCGAATTCTTTTCAAAACAAAAGAAATTTTTTAAACAGAATCTGTTAAAGAAAAGAACAAATATAAAATAAAACACAAGAATCACATAACAAGTTTGTTAGAACAACAGCAACATTAAAAATGCGGTAGGCGGTAAAAGGCGGTAAAAAGGCGGTAAAAACTAGAATTCTTTCTTCGTAAAAACGGACCTTTAAACATGTATGTCGATAATTATTTTGCTGTAAATCTAAGTCATTGTTGAATTTGAAAGATTATTAAAGTTATGACGAAGTTATTTTATAAAAAAACAATATAACATTGCGCTATCTATCACGCTTTTTTGTCTGCGTGTCCTAGCTGCCTTCCGGGGGACTATGGTTGCGAGCTGACTTTTGGCCCTGCCCCTCGGACCCTTAGCAGAATAAAGAGGAGAAGAAACAAGGGAAATTGTGTGAATTTTAATTCACTTTTTGGAACTAATTTGACCAAATTTCTATCTTTCTGGGGGCAAAAAGATTCTTAGTGGGACTGAAGTTTTATTTTCCGATTTTTCAAACTGCCATGTTTCAAAAAGGCACACTTAAGGCCGGCACATACCTATACCCTTCTCTTGCCTAAGTATCCCCTCCCCCGGGCTGCCTCTTTTCGAAGAATAGGGTGTCATGTCTATTATTTCACTCCGCTTATCTTGACATCAAAGTTTTCCTAAACATCAAGAACTACGGCAAATATAACGCGAGCGAAGCGAGAAAAAAAATCTAATTGCAGAGCCGTCTCGGACGTCGCTGGTCGCCGGTATGGTGTAATTTGGGAATGACGCCCTTTCTGTTTTCTGATTATTTTCGCCACAAAAATCTTTTTCAAATATGGTTAAAAGATGCGTCACCCGGGAGGGATAGAGTCAAACTTTGAAGAGAATTCTTCCCTTTAATTTTGATTTCATCGTGTTTAAGCCATCTTCCCAACATCTCAAAGGACTTTAAATGCGTTCAGCAAACAGCTAAACCGGCGTGCGACGCCGGGTACCGGCTAGTGTTTCTTATAATAAGCTTTTTCGACTTTTAAACGAGAGAATCCTTTGCAATTCTTGCAACATTTATTGATTCCAAGATCTCAGCATTTAACAACTCCCCGTCAATTTTTTCTTTTTTATCTTCGAGGTCTATAAGGTTGAGGTCTCATGCACTAAATAAAATAATAGCTAGCCACTAACCATAATACCCAACATACATTGCGGAAGAAAGATATAAAAATCACAAAATAACAATTGAAAAATAACACTAGTACAAAGAATAAATGACAAAAGGAATGTACAAGACACAAAAGGAAGTGATAAGCTGAAGACCGAAGTCTGAAATCAGGTGCGGTACCTTGACAAGAAGGGCAAGTTTACCTATTACTGTAGGGAGAGTTAAAAATGGTAAAAATATTTAGCTCGTTGAAGGCGTCAAAATTCTCGTATTATGACGTCACAAAAAGCTAGCTTGTGTTTTCTAGATTTCGGGGGACAGTTGTCTGTACACAGACCCAGTATACACAGCAAAATTCATTACCGTAGAGGGTCTGTTGTTATTGTCTTTTTCTCATTTGAGATTTTTCAATCCGACCGCTCCGATGGAGTGTGGGTGAGAGAGGGGAGACAACAAGAGAAGTTTTGCTATTTACAAATCATACTTCTTCGCAGAGTACTACGAACCGATAAACGTGAGATACGCACTCTGGTACAGAGTAGGGGACAGTAACTAAGACGCAAAAAGGGTTAAGGTATACATTCCTGGGGTGAAGTGATATAAGTTCATTGCAATTCATATAATACTTTCTTGGCAGGTTGGCATAACGGATTCGGAAAATCAGCGGCGAACGTTCGAAGTGTTTAAGCTATACCTAAACAGAGAAAAAGACCTTTACACCGGAAACTCATATATCCGAAAATGTCTTCTGTACGATAATCAGCACCAATGCGTCGATGCTGAATTTGTCAAAGATCTTGAGTTGTTGACCCGCTTAGAGATCTGGGGCTGGAACTGGTTGGGTGATGAGTACAACCCCTTTCTTCACTTGTTTCCAAACCTCCGTGTGTTATTCGTTCGGCCAGTGCGTCATGTTGACGCGGATGAGATCAGTATCACTTTAACTGACTTCCCATTGTTACGGAGGCTGAAGATTGACTTGCATCAAAGCGGAAAGGTTCACATGTATTGTGCGTTTGGTAGTAATCAATGTCTCACTCATTCGGAAGGGTTGAAAGAAATGGAAATTCGGTTTCCACCAAATGGTGATGTAAAGTATCCTTTCAAATTAATTGGCAAATGGAGCCTGCCCAAGCAAATACATGATTTGAGATTGTTGAGTGTTAGTCTTGTGGATCATTACAATGAAGAAGCAAAAACCACTTCCAATGGTGATGGTTTCGGATTCAAGAGACAAAACATGAGACATGTCACACCTGCAATTAAGGTTCAACAAACTAAAGCAGCCAAGAAAAACACTCAGGCAAACAATGGAAGAGAAATTCACCCGATTTTTGATCGAACAGAGTTCGGGAACGTTGAAATCAGTCTATTTTCTATGTCAATGGCAGGCTTGACCTTAGGGGATTTCAAGTTACCATACGTCAAGGGTAAATTTAAGATCTCCGCTGACGATGATATAACGGAGGCTGTTGGAAAGCAGCTAATTAAGATGGAGGTGGAATATGTGGCAGATATCCCGACTCCTTTGTATCCAATAATGATTTACTTCGTTTATATGCAGAAGAACTTTGAAAAGTTCCAATTCATGAGCTGTCATTACGCCAATACTTTATTGAAGAATATGAAAGTGGAAACCATCCTGTCACTGAAAAAGATGATTGTACGTGGTTTCCACATGAAGTTGTCAGAGGTGATTAAGCTAGCAAAAGGTGATGTGAATTACAAACGAGTGAATGAAATCAGAGTGTTTGTGTATAGTCTTGATGTTGATACATCATATAATGATAGGAAGTTGATTGATGATAAAACGTACGAATTCTTTTATGTTGAAGTCGGCATGACCAATATAGCCTTCGGAAATGGGCACTACATAAAATCAAAGTACCCGGAAAACAAAAGGAAATTCGCCCCTTTCTTCCATGTCGGGAATGTTCGGGTTCCTGACCCAATCTTTTTACGGGCTCTGACGACATGCTTTATAGTCAAGATAACGGAAGCCAGCGATCGTTCACCGAAGCAGTTGATGGCAGAAGATGAGAAATTAGACCGTTGGTTCACCGTAATTGAGAGAATGCATCGATCAGCGTCCAAACATGGAGAAGAACTACACCAACAATTTTCTGATCTAGAAATCTCAAGAACCAAACACTCATTCAGCTATCTTCAATGGTATTTGCAGTGGCGAGAGAATGCATTTTCAGAAGTGGCTCAACTACCTTTACTGTCTTTACAAGTGCATTCCGAAAACATGCAGATCCTTGGAGATGCTGGCCGCGACTTGTTACGTCGGAAAGAGCATCTGAAAACAGTGTCAAGCGTGAATGAGATTACATCACTTGTTCAAAGTAGCCTTACAGAAACCAGAGATGCCATAGCTGACTCGAAGATTGCAATTCTACAAGCAGCCAAAGCCAAATCTACCTCTCTGGCAAATATCGAACAAAGAAGGTAAGAGGATATCCAATAAAAGTTGATTTACTTTAATGGGATAAATTTTCGCGGGGATTAATTAAATTTCGCGGATTTTAAGTCGAAAATAAGTTTAAATGAAAATTTGGAAAATCCTTATTCGCGAAATATTTTTGAGAAAAACTCGAAAAATGTCAAATAACTACTTTTAAAATACTTACTGCCATCAAAGAATCGCTATCAATTCATGTTTCGACAACCAACATGCATAATTTGACTTAGAAAGGCAGAAAATCGTGAAAATATTGTCTCCCTATACTGCTATCTGCGAAATCAAGTCTTCGTGAAATCTTAGAATTTCGTAGATAAGCCCAACCGCGAAATTTAATACCCGCGAAAATTTATCCCATTTAAGTATAGATAACGAGAGATTTATGTTAACACGAAAATTCTGTTTCGTTTTTTTCGGAATGTTTTGAAAGCGAAAATGAAGGAATTATTGTTTGAAAGCTTTCTAAGATGTTGCAGAAATATTATCTGACAAGCACTGCTAGTTTTTTTATAAGTCGAGTTTTAGGACCCCTTATTGCGAAACATGCGTCGTCTTCATGACACAAGTCTCTGTATTTATGTTTTCTGCGACGGAGACGGTTGGCTTCTGCATCGTCTAGATCATGACCAACTGAGGACGAAGGTAAATCAGCACTTTTACCGTCCTCGATTTTACAGATTTTTCTAAATTTCCCTAAAATTTAACTTGGGATATAAGCGTTGTAATAAGCATTTTTCCGCCTTGCCAAGCCCTCAACTTAAGCATTTTCGACCTTTTTTTGGATTTTTGAACGCTTATAAAAACATGTGCATAATAAACCCGCTATATTCTCGCACTGAGAATGGTTACTATTATGTGAACGGTTTACTTCTCTTTAGACTGGAAGAACTACAAGAGGAGATCGATAAATCTGGAGAACTCATCAAACATTTGAGTGAAAAATTCAAAAGTTTCAAAACAGAAGTTGAGAAAGAGACAGAAACATTTCAAGCAGGCGTCAAGCTAGCCATGGGATTAGCCATCGCAGAGGCGGCAGTAGAGGGCTTTAATATGGTAATGGGTGTCTTTTCGGGAAATTTTAACCCAATGGGCGCCCTCAGGGCGTTAAAAGCAGCCACGCAGTTGAAAAGTGTGCTATCAAAGATAATAACCATATTTCGTAAGTTGGCAGCACTGATGAAAAGAGGGAAACAAATTGGTGGAATGTTTAAAATGACACAGTCCGCCTACAAAGGGAAGTACGCGCGAGTAGCCAAGTTTATTCTGTCACAGAAAAGCATAGTGAAAGCAGCCCTGGAATCTTCTACAATAAAGGGGCTTGGGAGCAAGCAACAAGACAAGCTGAAATTACAGGTGGACTCCATCAAACTTGGTGGAAAATTTGTAACATCTGTCGCAGACATGACGTCAAACGTGGCAAGCTTCTTGAAGGCCAGACATACTGTCCAGATGGGGTAAGCTTCTTACTATCTTAAGTGGATAAATTTTCGCGTGTACTGATTTTCGCGAGACGAGAATTTAAAGATTTCGCGTGGATTAACCCTATTGGCCCCAAGCTTTTTTTACTTTGGTATCCCCAGGGGGGGGGGTAGAATCTACCACCCTCGATAATTTTTGATCTAGAAGAGCTATGGTCATGAAATTTGGTACAGATGTTCTCCATCATGACAAAAATTTCCAGAAAGAAAAAAAAATTGCTGACGTCATTCAAAGACCGATGACGTCATCACAAAATTTCCACCTGTCGGAAAAAAGCCCAAATATATGGTTTACAAAAATGTCTATTACAGTCGAACCAATAAAGATATTTAGATTCTGTTTGAAGATTCAGAAAAATAAAAGGTTGTTCTTTAACATAATTGCTGGTTTTGAAATTTCCATAAAGATTTTTTTTTTAAATATATGCTGAAGATTAGTAAAATTTTCAAAATTTGATGACGTCATAAATGATGATGTCATTTCAATTTTTTTTTTCAATTTTTAAAATTTATATTGTCAATGCCTATCTCGTGTCAAAATTTGAAAATGATTGAATAAATAGTTCAGAAGTTATCAGCACTTTTAAATTTTGAGTTTTAGGCGATTTTAGCTGGGTTTTATGTGATTTTTCACAATAAAGTCATAAAACCTGATCTGAACAATCTATGACCCTAAAATTTTGCACAAGTACTCTTAATAAGATTTTGTTAAAAGTCAGAACGTTTCAAGTCGTTTAAAAAATTTTTCTCAAAGATATTCACAAAAGAACTCCAGCGTGGTAGATTCTACCCCCCTGGGGCTAATAGGGTTAAATTTCGCGAATCAAGGGTCTTTAAAATTTTCGCGTGGATTAAATTTCGCGAAAATGGCCTTCTTTATTTAATTTCACGACCATATAAATTGTAACTAGAAAAGAGATGTGTGTTTTTTAATCGAACAAAGGTAGACAAAGTCACTCAAAAGCTTTCAAAAAACTTCAAAAAAAGTACTTTTAGGAGAATACTAGAGTTTATAATCAAAATGAAAAGTTGAACTCGTAATATAATAATTTGATTTCTTTCTTTGATTTCGCGAATTTTTATTTTCGCGATTGTAAAATTCCAAATAATTTCGGTTTCAAAGCGAATACACGGGTTTCGAATTAAATTTTTGCTTAGCTTTAGCTTTGATCCCATGTAAATTTGCACGAAAAATATCAAGTAAACAGAACGAAAATTGGCCGTGTATCAAGCAATTTTAGCTCATTTTTCCATTTTGACAGACTTTATGGGTCATTATGAAAACAAAAAAACATTAAAATAAAAAGTCAATCGTTTAATCATATTTCTTTTATTGAATTTAAAATAGAAAAACATCTTTTGAATGAACACCTGGCTTTCAAAAGAGAAGAAAGGAAATCTATCAACCTTTTATAAGGCATTTCCCCTTATCGCTCCTTTTATTTACTTGATTTTTTCTCTCGCGCCAGATTTAATTCGAAACCCGCGTATTGGCGGCTACGGTCGAAAAGGTGTATCGCGTTTTTGTAAATAACTTATATTTAAAAATTGGGCTTTTCCAGAAAAGTTTTTGTATATGGGGGTTGAGGATATAACAATTTTCAATGATTTACCTCCCGGAAAAAAAACTTTTGGTCCCCCGGGCAACGGGTTTTACCCCGGACTAGCATCAGTTGACCACCCGGACAACCCAAATTACCCCCGGACAAGGCAAATTTTGATAATTTTTCGCTACCCCCTCACAATATATCCTCCACCCCCATGTACGGACATTTTCTGGAAGAGCCCATTGACACAAAAGCATTGTAAACGCATGGTACTTTTATTTAGATTTGATCCTGATAATACACTGAAGGACATTGAAATCGAAGGGAAGAAGCTGGCAACAGTCAAAGAAACCCTGAAAGAAATCGCACCCGAAATGACCAATGACTTGGCTGAAGAAGGTAATCTATTTTCTTCCAATCCGAAAGTCGCGTTTCAGATACGTATTGATTGAGCGGTTCAAGTTATAGTCCGTTACCCCCTGTGGATGACATGGATTTTCCGTAACCATTTACTTTTGAAAAACTTCAGGATTTCCGTAACATTCAAGGTTTTTTATGGCATGGGAAAATCTTGGATTTTCCAATACTTGGCAAGAAAATAGAGAAAATTTTATGGATTTTCCGAAACAAATGACTAAATAATGAGGAAAAATCCTGGATTTTCCAAAACCTTTTTCAAATTTCTCAGGATTTCCAAGTGAAAAAAAATCCAACAAGCAACATGCTGAATGGACCTACCTGATGAAAATAATCAGATGAAAATAGGAAAGAAAGGCAATTATAATAAGAAAATCTAGAGTATAGTCTGTAAATGAAGAAATTTTCAAAGATTTCTGGATACTGGATGATTTAGTTTCATAGGGAAAAATAAACAACAATCAGTCAGAGGTTATAGAACTAATGCAATCAATGCATTAGTCTAAATATGTCATCATCGATTGTTGATGGAAGAATGGGTTGAGAGAGGAGTAAAAATAATAATTTAATATTTACAATGGCCCAAATTTGCCCCAAAAAAAGTTTCTTTCGAAAATTGGGCTCCGTCATATTTTAGGCATTGCCATTTTACATCATTGTGCAAAAAAATCAAAAAAAAATTAAGCCAATCGCAAGAAATGCTTATTTTCCCTGAAAATGGCAAAAGGGAATTTCCCCAAATACGAAAATCCGATTTTTACGGCCAAAAAATTTTTTCAGGAAGAATGGCTTCAGACACTTTTTAGAGAACCTAGCCCTCTATCTTTGTGCAAAAAATTAGAAAAAACTAATAAGGCAATTTTGCATAAAGTCCAAAAATCCCAGATTTGCCTAAGTAAATAAATCTTTTTTTGAAAATACGACTCCGTCATTTTTTGGGAATTGCCATTTTGGATCACTGTGCAAAAAATCATGAACATCTGTGTGTCATGTATAACTCGAAAAAATGAAGGACATTCGTTTTACGCCGGTTTTGGGCCATTCCGGCAATTCTTAAGGAGTTCCGGATTGAACAAATGATTTTATTGGAAATTAAACAGGGGGGGGTCAAGCCTCAGGGTACTAAAGCATAGCCGGTGGGGTGGGTGTTTTTCCAAAAAAAATTTGATAAGTACCCGGGTACTTTTTGGGTGGGTGGGGAGCCAAGTTTGTTTAATCAAACAAGTACCCGGGTACTAATTGGGTGGGTCTTATGTGAATTTTCTTTGTAAAATAAGTACCTTGACTCAATTTTGGTGAGTACTGGTGAGTAGTTTTATTTTGTTTTCAAGATAATTTAAGGGCTTTGAGACTTAAGTATTGTTAAAAACCTGTGACATTTTTATTCCATCATTGGATGGTTAAAAATAAGTTACTTCTAGCATAAAATTTGACACGAAGAACAGATAAAAACATGACTCTGCCATATAAAAATATTATCGATGAAAAGAAAGTTTTAAATTGTTTTATAATATTGATGTAATATCAAAACATAAAAAGACCTGCCAAGAAAAAGAAATTTAGGGAAAAGTTTTGAAGTGAAAGCCAAGGTCCTGTTTTGTTTGTTTTGATCTAGCTGGGAGACCCGACTTCTCTGTCTGTGTGGTTTCAAAAAAATATGAAAATATAGACACAGTATAGTAGCCGGGAATTATACAAGATGCAAGAATCAATCGCAGAATTTGATTGGCTAATATTTTATTGTTATGATTTGATAAACAAAAGTATGACGTCAAACAGCTCTATTGTTTAAAGAAGTGGCGCGAGCTTTTAAATTGTTTTGAAAAGATAACGGTTTTTTCTTTTGTGATTTGAAGTGATTTGAATTGAGTCAATAATTCCATACTCTGTATTTCAGTGAAGTTGTTGGGATTTTGACAGGATAGAAATATTTTTGTAACAGAGTATGGTCTCCAGACTAGTTTTGATCGAGCTCCATCTGAGTGTTTCCCTTTCCTTCTATTCTATTATGTTTTCACGTGAAATAGTGATGTAATGAACTCCTTCTGTGTGTTTATTTTCACTGATATATTTTCTCGCTCTCTCTTACATTTTTTCTTTTCTACTACAAAAACATTCGAAAAGTTTCCTAGACGTTCGAATCTTTTATCAGAAGCTTGTGAATAAGAAGCCCATAAGAAAGCAAAGCTCCTGAAGAGGCTTTTCCTGCGTTTTACTTGGGAAATAATATTTTGCCTTTTGTATACTGTAACTGTACAACATTTTGATGAATACCTAAGTCCTCATTCATTATGATTGCCGAGTAGCTAGTTAAGAAAAAAGAAACAATGTATCACTTGAGAACAAGGTTGATCTCTCAATGTAAACAGAGCACTAAGTACTTTCGAATCATAACAAAACAAAGTGTTCGAACATTTTGAAATAAAAACAAAGAGAAAAATTTTTATGTTTAGTTTTGCTAGTTTACTCTGGTTTATACTTTTTATATTTCCAGATATTTCAGAAACTAGATCTTTTGTTAAAACTGTTCTAAGATTCTGTAAGATTTTGTAAGATTGTGAAAAAGTGCTTTTACATTGTTTTCATCTGTTTTCATGTTTTACTGTAAATTACGCCTGGCTTATTAGTTGGGCTAATAGTAAAGGAAAATTAAAATTAACAGTTATAGGGTGGGTTTAATTTTGATGAGTGTAGAATTGAGAAAGATTAATAAGTAATAAATTTATTTTTTGTAGGTATAGGGTCTAAGAAGGAAAAGTCCTTAAGTACCCGGGTACTTTTTGGGTTGGTATGGGGTCTAGAAGAGAAAAGTCCTTAAGTACCCGGGTACTTTTTGGGTGGGTATAGGGTCTAGAAGGGAAAAGTCATTAAGTACCCGGGTACTTATTTGGGTGGGTGGTATGAGTCAAATTTTTTTTTAGATAAGTACCCTCTCTAGGCTATTCTTTAGTACCCTGAGGCTTGACCCCCCCCCTGAATTAAACGATGCAAAGTTTTTGGTATCACCATAGAGAACCTTTTTCTGTAAAGAAACGATCAAATAAGTTGAAAAAGTGTCACGGAAATACGTAAAAACGGCGATTTCTGGCAGGTTTCACATTTCCGGTTCTACAGGCCGGAAATTTTTTTTCGGAAAACGGTTTTCAACATCTTTTCGGCAGTACTAACGCGCCTCTATGTACAAAAAATCAGAAAAAACTAATGATAAAATCTCGAGAAAATCCCCAAAACCCGCTTTTTCCGGGACATTTCCGGCCCTGGCGACCGGAAAATCGATCGAAAATCGGGCTCCGTCACATTTTGGGTATTGCCATTTTGCATCATTGTGCAAAAAATCAGAAAAAACTAACGAGCCAATCTCGAGAAAAGCTGGTAACTAACGAACGGACGGACGGACAAAGGTTAATTTATAGGACCTCCAGGTAGGTCCAAAAAACCCTGTCGCCCACAGGAGATAATGTTTTTTTTCTGGAACTGGCCATCTGACTGAAAAGTCCTCGAGACTCATTTATATTGGGAAAGCGTTGTAGGATGGATGTCAATTGATAATGTTGAAATGCTGTTCTTTTGAACATAGGAAAAAAGTTGAGTGCAATAGACGTTTTTCAATGGCAAATCGCGAAGGAACACGTGTCGGCGATGCTTGATACGACGTTGTCGGATGACGTTCCAGAAGCCACTTCATATCGGACAGCTCTCATGAAGTTGATCACGACCGGTTAGTGCAATTCACGTTTCTTTATAAGAACATTCAAAATTTTTGAAGCCTTGGGATGTTCTTAACTTTTTGAGTTTCAAGCTTAAAAATGTTCTTAGCATATTCTTATTTTTGCCATTATTTGAGTATTTCTTTTCATTTTCCTATGAAATGCTCTAAAGTCTGTTCACGATAAGTGTGCACTCTTTTTTCTTTTAGCTATAACTTTTGAAGGAATTCTTCGTCCTTTATAAATTTGGTATCGTTGGAGAGATATTAGTGAGTGGAACAATTTGAAGTAAAAAAGTCTTTAAAAAAATTCTAAAACCGAAGATGAAAGAGAAGAAGAAAAAATGAAGATCTTGTAGAGAAGTGCTATAACTTTTATTTTCACTGGAGAGATTCTTTGATCTAAGGAGGTCATCACTGTGAAGAAATTTCACTAAAATATTTATTCAATATAAAGTTATGATACAAAGTTAATAAGTGATTGACTCCAAAAAACAGCAGAAAACAGCGTTTTTAGACGCCAATCAGCTTATTACTTTGTTTGATATCTTTTGACTGAATGATTATTTTTGAGAAATTTTTTCACAGTGATGACGTTCGATAATGAAGGAGTCACTCAAGTGAAAATGATAGTTATGGCACCTTTCTACAAGATCTTCATTTTTTTCTTCTTCATTTTCATCTTCATTTTTAGAATTTTTTTATAGATTTTTTTATTCCAAATTGTTCCACTCACTAATATCTTTCCAACGATACCAAATTTATAAAGATTGAGGAATTCCTTCAAAAGTTATAGGTAAATGAATAAAGAGTGCACACTTATCGTGAATAGACTTTAGTTCTCTATGTTCTAGAGTCCGAAAAGTCTTGAAATGTTCTTTTTAACTTGCTCCTAACATTTTATAGCGATTCTTACCTCCTCTTAAGTTTTTTTTTTCAATTTTTAATTTCATACTCAAAAGCATTTTCGTTGAGTTTCATATATACATACAATAAAGGCCTGTTTCTATCGATCGAGCGAGCGTGCATGCTAGGCCAAAATTTGACGTCACGAATTAAATTTTCTTGTACACAAAATTCGTACTTATCTGACACCCAGACGGTTAAGTCTTCGTCCGGTGGATGCGGCACATCAAAGGCCGACTATCATTCCTCTCCGATGGGAAATTGGCCCGCGTAGGCGGCCGCCAATACGCCATCGGAATAGCAGGTAAAATCGTACGCTCTTGTACACTTTTGTGCTCTTTTCTCCACTAAAGACTTTCAATGTTTTTGAGCGCACAGGAGTGCACATCTCAATTGATAATCTTTCAACCAATCAAGAAAGAGAAAAATTTAAGAGTAAACAAAAAAAGTAAACACACAAATTGTGTTTGAGGTCCAATTCTTTGTTGATGGAAATGAAACATTGATTGCGCGAAATGTGCGGCCAAATCTATTTTAAGAATTTTGACCTAGCGTACACGCTCGCGCGATCGATGGAAACAGGCATTTACTCCATTGATTTACCGCACTTGAAACTATAAGTAATATGTAAGTATTATTAGCACCCTCAATCCAGTGAGAAAAATAACTTCAGTGAGTTTATGTATTCGAGATAAATCGAGGGAAACGGTTTAAAGCAAAGTTGATATGTCTCCAAAATCACCGTCCACTTTGCTCCACGACGGTAAAAGCACCAAAATAACGCCATCTGTTTAGGTGAGCAAAGACGATATAGAGCCGTACATCAACTATCGACTTTGTTTTGCATCGATTTTACTTACCGTCGCCCTAGATATCCTCCGAAATATAAACTCGGTATTTTCATACACACAGGGGAAGCGAAGACACAAGCATCAATCGGTCGAGTGGCGTTACAAACCAAATATGCGATGTCGGTGGACGCTTTGGGTTTGTATACTGAGGAAATCATCATGGCCGACCTTGAAATCTCAAAGTATGTAAAATGAGCTACCATACTTACTAGACTAATGTTTGAGTAAAAGTAATAGCTTGAAGCATGGACCAGTTAACAACCTTACTTTCGAATGGCACCTCTTTTCCCGCTGAAGATGAGCGCGTGAAAGTGACGTACTTGATACTTGAACATGAACTTATTTTTTTCAAAAAACTTTTAACGCTTCAATGCAATGGTATCTTTCAATTTTCAAAAGAGCACTCCTACGCCTGTGTTTTTTAGGATTTTGTCCCAGAAATCTAGGACAACCTGAGACACAAGTTATTGCTAACCGTAACAGACCGACCTATTTTTCAAAAAACCTAACGCGTCCTGCGTCGATGAAAACTTTCCAAGCAAAAAAGACATCATGGCGTGTAGAACTGCAAAGTGCCATGAAATCGTTTGTAGAAGGGCGATGTTCGAACCTCTTCCTCTATTGAGAAACAAAGTTTCTCCGTTTAATTACAAATTTGCGTAAGCGCAGTAAAACCTCTAATTAACGGACACTCTAAAAGGCGGACACCTCTGATTAGCGGGCAATTTCATTTTCCCCGGCCGTTTCCTAGTCAAATCCTCATAAAAAAGTTTCTAAAAGGCGGACACTCAATTAGCGGACCCTCTGATTAGCGGACAAATTTTATCGCACGAAATTGCCAAAACCCCTATTTTAGCTCTCCAATTAGCGGACATTGAATATCAAACGGGTCACAGACGTCCAAAGTCGAAAAAAAAATTTTAGATATTTTTATTTCAAGCCCTTGTTAGTCTTATTATTCAAATTATTTCTACAAATTTCCAGTTTTCCCTTGACCCATTCAACGAATTTAGGTGGGCCAAAGAAATCATAAATCACTGGTATTTCAAGTTCGCACCCACCACCTCGATTTAACCTCTTGCCAGTCACTAACTCGAGCTCTGATTCCAGTTCTTCTATGGCCTAGTGTCTGCAGATAAGTACTTTACACCCCAATTTATTATTTTCGACACCCTGGGATGGCCTAATTTCAAAATTAGAGCTCCGAGATCAAAAGTTTCTAAAAGGCGGACCCCTTTCCCCGATGGTGTCCGCTAATTAGAGGTTCCACTGTGATTGATTTCTTTTTTTTGCATTTCCTCTTTTTCTACCAGAACTGAAAATCAACTTGAAGAAGATCAACTTGAAGAAGAAGAGTCTCAGAAATTATTGGCGAAGAACGAACGAATGAAAGTGGAACAAGATTTGGAATGGAATATTCTGATGATCAAACTTGAAATGGTTCGTTCAAACCAAGAATATTGCAACTCTTATTTTTATTTCCATCTGAGTAAATGCCAAGCTGACCTTAGGATTGACATCTCCAATACCTTGGAGGAAGTGTTAACGATGCAGGGTATGATGTTATATCAATCCAATCAGAAGCTGAACGATTTGAGTCCTGCGCCTCAAACTTTTCACGATCGCACAATATCTATCAAAAAGGTAAAAAAACATGTTCTTCTTGAATTCATTGTGATAGGGATGTTTATATAATCGCTAAAGGGGAGACCAGTTTGATTAGTTGTTGGGCCTGACCGACCCTGAAATTCCAAAAATCGAAATGAAAATAAAATTGATTTGCATTTACATTTGTATTTTCATTGCTTTACAGACTGCCAAATTTTTAAGATTTGGGTAGTTTTTTCAAGGTTTTGAGAGTTTTATGTTCAATTTTTCATTTTATCCATGAGTTTGAGCTTTTTGTGTCTTTTTTTTTCTATTTCGCATTTTTGTAAAGATGTGATAGCTTTTGCTGCCTTTTTAGGAGATTTTATGGGTGAAATTCTATTTTATTTTTTATTTTTTCACTGACCGACCGACCCTCTTTTTTGGGTAGCATGACCTCGCATTGGCCTCGCCTAAGTCTAAGAACATTTAAATATTTCTTCTATGACTTCGTTTTAGATCATTAGCTTTTTACTTTGATGAGTCTGCTTTTCGTTATATTGATCCCATTTCGTAACACGCCCGATTAACTTTTTGTGGATGTTCAATCTAGATTTTGATTGTGGTTGTATTTTCTTTTTATGTTGTGGGTTTTGTTTTCTCTGTTTTTTTATGTTACATTATATTCCTGCAAAAACATTTCAGAGGATGCCAAGGGATTTTTGCCCAAATTCTTTTTTATAAGAATACACTTTAGAAAGTCCTTGATGAAAAGGGCCAAAAAATTACAAATGTGCTAAGAATTCACCATCATGAAATTTTGCTACTCAAGCAAAGAATGCCATTTTTAGAGCATTTTTAATTATAAATTGTCAATTATCCCCAAGTAAGGCTCACTCCTTTCACAAAAATGCCATTTTATGCTTGAGACGTATGTACTAAATGTGAAATCTAGTCTGAATTAGGGTCCTAACCTAAGAACGCCGTAAGAATATTTTAGGATGGTTTTCCGAAAAAAGTTAAGAATATCCATGATGAAATGGATTTACACCATTCTTATAAAAAACAAGTGATACTGGTTATGTATTTAACACATATATAATTGATATCTACGTGAGCGTGACCATTAAACAATCATTCAGAACACAAATAGTGACGATCTATTAAAATTAGTCGTTTGTTTCTTATAAAAAAACGTTTAGAAACCAAAATTTCATGCTCTTGGAATATTCTTTCATATTGAAGACTTGGTGAGCAAAAAAAAAACATATCTCATCAAAAAATTCAGTAATTTTAAGAACATTGATGTATGCTTATTAATAGTGATTCTTATAGATAAGGATGGTTTTTTTGAGCTGAAAAATTCTTTTTTTACAAAAATCTGCTTGAGCCATCTTTTACCTACTTTCATGCAAAAAGTCCAAAAAAAACAATGATCCATCAAAAAACCCTTTTTTTAGCCGTTTTTTAGCTGAAATTCACCTCAAAATTTCTTTTTCAAAAAACAAGCTCCGTCACATTCGAGGGTTTATACAACGGATTAGAATAGGTGGATTAAGAACTCATAGAAAACACTCCTCGTTAGGTTATCAAACTTTTTTACGAGTTTGCTAGCAATTAAAACTTGATAAGTTGTAAAAAAGTTGTAAAAAATCATTACTTTCAACATTTTCATTGGTCATTACGTATCACGTGGTACATTTTAAATAAGAAAATGCACTTTTTTAGCCCTTTCTATCCAATGCAGAAATTAGCCAAATAATTTGAAATTTATTTTCCTAATTCTAAATACAGTCTTCTTTCACCAGTATGCAACCCATTCGTGACCCATCGATAGTTTCTTAGTTATAGACCATACGTTAATTTTCACTTATCTGAAGATTGCCATTGACAAAAGATTAAAAATTTACATTAAAACTGGTCTAGCGTTTGTTGATGCTAAAACTTAAGTGCAGGATTTAAAATATTTGCAAAATCATCAAAATTGATCGAATCATAGGACAAATTCGTTTTCGAAACTGTATAAATTGGAAAATTGTTCTTATAAAAACAATGAAAAAACTAAACGAGGAGTGCGCAGAGTCATTTACAGATTTTTCTTGTAACAATGAGAAGACAATGGATCTCTCTTGGGAGCAACGAGAGAAGTTAATCCACCTATTCTAATCCGTTGGTTTATAGTTATGCATCTTTGTGCAAAGAATCATAAAAAATGAAAAAGCCAATCTCGAGAAAAGCTAATACCTAAGTAATTGATAATGTGCTTATAAAAAAATATTGAATTTGGCCAGTTTTTCTATAAAAACACGCCAAGCAACCAAAAGTTCATGTCTAAACACACATATTCTTTAAAAGTAAGCCCTCGTGAGCAATAAAAAACATCTATTTTATTAAAAAAATTGAGTAATTTAACTAAGAACATTGATGTATGAAAAATAATAGTGATTCTTATAGATAAACATGCGCTTTTTGAGCTAACAAATTTTTTTTGCAAAATTCTACTTCAGCCATCTTTTCCCTATGATGGTACCCTACTTTCAAGCAAAAAGTCAGAAAAAATTAATGATCCAAATGATCCAATTTTTCATAAAGTCCAAAAAACCCGTTTTTTAGACGTTTTTTAGCCCAAATTTTCACAAAAAACTTTTTTGTCGAAAATCGAGCTACGTCACATTCGAGGGTTTATAGTTATTCATCTTTGTGCAAAAAATCATAAAGAATGAAAGAGCCAATCTCAAGAAAAGCTAATACCTAAGTAATTATTAATGTGCTTATAAAAAAATATCGAATTTGGGCAGTTTTTCTATAAAAACACGCCCAGCAACCAAAATTTCATGTCTAAACACACACATTCTTCAAAAGTAAGCCCTCATGAGCCAAAAAAAACATCTATCCCATAACAAAATTGAGTAACTTGACTAAGAACATTGATGTATGAAAAATAATAGTGATTCTTATAGATAAACATGCGTTTTTTGCGCCAACAAATTTTTTTTGCAAAAATCTGTTTGAGCCATCTTTTACCTATGATGGTACCCTACTTTCATGCAAAAAATCAGAAAAAATTAATGATCCAATTTTTCACCAAGTCCAAAAAACCCGTTTTTTAGCCGTTTTTTGGCCCAAATTTGCCCAAAAAATTTTTTTTTTCGAAAATCGGGCTCCGTCACATTTTGCCCACTACCATTTTGCACCTTTGTACCAAAAATCAAAAGATTCCTATGATTCAATCCTGAGAAAAGTTGGTAACAGACGAACAGACGAACGAACGGACGAACAAACACAGGTTAATTTATAGGACCTCCACCGGGGTAGGTCCAAAAAGCGTGTAACACAACATGACTGCAGAAAGACATCCAAGCATATTTATTTATTTTGCAGCTTACATTTTTATCTTACAATAGAAGAGATAATGATATCTTAATGGGCCATTCAATTTATTCTTATTGAAATGAAATTTCTGAGTTACAGACTTTTGTTTTATCAGGTGGAAGGGTGCAATTGCTTGCGTTTACCGATTCCCACAGTTTCGAGTTCAGAAATGAAGAGAGATCGAGACGATGCTTATTATAATAATGCAGTGACCAAGTGTCTTAAAGATCAAGGATTGGATGAAAGTCTGGTGGCTGATAAAGATTCACGCATGCGATTCCAAAAACAATGCACAGAGGATATCATCGGTGAAACGATAGAGAATCATGAATTTTCATACAAGATCGGAACGAATGATTCAGCATTTTTTTACCATGATAGAGTTCGAGTGGATGAGTTGAAGGTAATCACGCCCACTTACACCATCATCCCACCCCTCTAACGCCCTTCTACAAAAAGTTACAGCCTGAGCGAGGAAAAACTACACTTTGTTAAGTCTGAGTTAATTCCAAAAGTTCTTGCCTTAACTACTTAATGACTGATTTGTTCCATTATTAAAATAACTAGAGCCAGGCACCTTTTCTTTATCAACTTTGAAGACTTCCTAATCAATAATGAAGTTTAAAAAATAACTAAAAAGTAAAGCCCCCCCCCCAAGCGGTTTGCGTGATAACGTGATTTGGAAATTTTTTCTTCGTAATTGCATGATCAGAGGCCAAAACATAATGGTGACTTCAATGATTTTTTAGCAGCGATGCGCGAGTTGGAGGGATGCGTCATCATCCAAGTTTTTCGCTGATTTCGCTAATATTGTGATCAGAGTTACCGCTGGGGGAGCCTCTAAATTTAATTAACCTTTAAAATTTGAAATGTGCTTTGTTGGTATTGCAGGTGATATTGAAAGGTGTGAAGACGAAAACGGGTACGGTCAACATGTACATCGAAACAACTGGAGTGAACGAAGACAGATTCAACGGGAAATGCTTCAAGTTCATCGGAGAAAAATGGTTCAGAATGCTCTCTTATTATTCGAAGATTGCTAAGAAAGAAGTGGCGGAGGGTGGAAAACCATCAGGTGGGCGTCATTTGGCAAAGATGGTGGAAGATTTGCGAAAAGAGATTGAAGAGACGGTGCAACCGGTTGATAGCGGTGACGTGCATCGCAAATTCTCCGGTATTTTCATGAGTCCTACCGCCTTTTCGAACTGGATTGTGCGCATCCCTATAAAGCAGAATCCTGGGCTTGATCTGACGCATTTGAAGGAGATTGAGATCAAGTTTTCTGGTAGTTTTGTTGCATCGACCAGTGAAAACACTGAATGTGAGCTACAAGACACCAGTGGTGAAGAAGAGGCGAGATTGGAACAAGCAATGTCCGAGTAAAAGAAATTGATGAGTACGTCACCACCAATCAAAGTGGTGACAACTTCGATGAAGGGAACGTAGATGTAGGTGGATATGATAATGATGGTGGTGAATAGAAAGTGAACAAACTTTTTGGACACACTCTCTGTCATGGGTAGCTTAACCTATAACATTTATTTTAAAGTCCCTTAAAATGTAGATTAATTCATTTTAGAATTTTGAAAAATAATAATGGTAAATGGAGAAAAAGAATTCTCTGCAAAAGTTCATTTTCTTCTCATTCATTAAGTTTGATTGTTCAATTGTGTATCTACATTTTACAAAAAAATCTTTCATGATAATGATTGAAACAGTTATAGTTATTGTATCAATACTGTCAGTTTTATGTCTTATTAAAACCAATATGCTATTCCAGAAATAGTCTGTACTCCCTATGTTGATGAGGAGGTGTGACGTCCAGGCTGGTCTGGAAAATAAATGTTCAAATGGTTTAAAAAATGGGAGAAAAAAAACCCAGGGGGTCCTGAAAAATTGGAAAAAATCCAGGAAGGTCATCTTTAAAAAAAAAGATCTCTTCAACATAGGGGGTATAAATTTTTTCTGGAATAGCCCAATCCTCAGTTGAAAAAAAAACTTTAACATACCTGCCCATGTTCCAAACATTTTCTTGAGGTTCACACGAAAAGCTGCATACTTTGGTAACACATATAATCTCAATAATCTCCAAATGAAACCAATGAAATCAAATACACATTTGCCCACCAACAACCAACCAATGTATTTTATTAAAAATTCTATCGTTTTTTCTTTTACTTTTCTGAAAAGAAATTTTGAAATTAAAGAAAATGAGTTAGTAGACCAGCGGCCGAGGTAGTGAATTCTGTCACTTCGTAGGGCACCCCTTAGATCAGGGTAAATTTTTGATATTATGCCCCTAATAGGGTGTAGAATTGACAAAAAAATTTGCCCTCCGAATCTCCTGCAGTTTTCGTGTGAATCGATTTTTAGTTAATCGATAGAACTTACTAACCCTTTACTAACGGTTTTTTCGAAGTCTGAAAATTAAATATCTGAGGGTACCAACAGATTCAGCGTGAAAAGTAGATAAAAAAATGGGGTTATTTGTTAAGTTTCGACCACTTTGGTGCCAAGAAATGGGATTTTTAAGGCGAAAAATCGACGTTTTTGGCGTTTTCCGATGACGCATTTTTCTGGGAGCATTTTCAGAAAAAATCATTCTCACGGCTGGATAGCCCGGAATTAGTAGTATCCAAAAATGGTATGGTTGGTCAGTTCTCGATGTCTAGATCTCGAGATGTATTGAAAATTATCGATATTTTTTGCTGAGTCAGCATTTTTTCAGCATATTTACCCACCTCAAAAATGAAATATCTCAAGATCGGAACATCGAAAGTTAACAAACCATACCATTTTCGGATACTACTAATTCAGGGCTATCCAGCTGTGGGAATAATTTTTCTGACTTTTGAGGACCCTTGATAAGTTCTATCGATTAACTAAAAATCGATTCACTCGAAAACTGCAGGAGATTCGATTCGAGTCAATTCTACACCCTATTAGGAGCATAATATCAAAAATTTGCCCTGATCTAAGGGGTGCCCTACACTTTGGTTGAAAAGTGTGCCGAGGTTAGGTAGGAAATCCTAACAATAAAACAATAGCAGCAATTTTTTTTGTGATATTCACTTTTTTTTGCTCGGAAGGGCTTAAAGCACGTCATCTAGCCATTCGGGCTTTACAGAAATCTGTAGGTCAGTCAAGAATTAAATGCACAAGAAAAACATTGTTAGAAATTTTTCCTTCTTCCAAATTCCAATTATGTTTCAAAAACAAAACCAAAAGATGAAGCAGCTTACTCCAAATAATGAAGATATTTTTAAAACAACAGAATTCAGAGGGGAGAGCTCCCTAAGTTTAACGGAGGGTTTGTATGGGGTTTGTATGACCCTCATGGATATTTGAGATTCCAAAACTTGTTAGAATTTGAATTAGTTTATCAGAAGATTAAAATAAAAAAACAAGTGGTTGATTGTGAAAAGAACAAAATTATCTAATAAATGAAGTGATAAATTGGAACATCATTTGATAATATTTTCTTGCAAAATTTCTTACAAAAAACTGTTATGGTGGACGGAAATCAAAATAACCTATCCAAGAATTTAAATATCTAAAAATCAATAAAAAAATGGCCAAATGGCCAAACAATACCGCCAAAAGCATATAAATCCCTCCATTTATCATAATAGTTAACGTGATGATCATATAGCTAACCTAAAGTTCACTTATGCCTAATTGTACAAAAAACTAGATTGCCAAATCCACTACATGCATCTTACAGATCCCGCGGTCGAAATTCTTTCCATAATGTATTGATGAACCTGAAGAAGAAAGATAAATTTGAAAGTGAAACACATTAAAACACACTTATACAGGTGTCTTTTTTCTGTTCTTTTGCAGTATAGATTTTCATCAACAACTCATCTGAACTCATCATACTTGTGTTATATGTCTTTCTTTCTCAAAAAAGGTGTTCATTATAAACATGATAGTGCTTCAAAAGGCTAAACATACAAACAAAGGTTACGTCTGACTCAATCTTTTTTGGCTTGTTGCTTCTTTTCCCATCTTCTTCGAGTAGCATCCATCATTTTGCGCGTTTGACCAATCACAAGCCATCTAGGGAGAAGGGTGGAAACAGCAAGGAACAACTCGTGTGCCCAGTACCCCGCCATAGTGGGCGTTAAACAAATGGCGTTTACCATTTGACAAGCGTACTGGTCGGCACTGGGAACTAAAAAACCATTAGAACGCATCTTTGACATCTTGGTAGCCACGAAGTAAGGGAACACAACCTGCCGAAAAAGTCAAAATAAAAAAGCTTTCCTCAATCACTCAGAATTTGTTCAATTATGATTTTCATAGCTACTTTTGAAGCCATAATATTTAAAAGTCGACTCAACACAAATTTAATTTCTTTGATTTAATTTATAGGCCCAATTGTAGACCCCAAGATATTCATCAAAGGAAAAAGTGTGCCAAATTTCAGCCAAATCTGACAATTTTTGAAGTCTTCAGGCTGCCCTAAGGTTTTAGCCTCGTTTTGGCGAAATACTCGTCCCCAGGCCCCAAAAATTAAAAGTTTTGAAAAATGGAAAAAAGATCCCCAGATATTCACCCAAGGAACAAGTGTGCAAAATTTCAGACAAATCAAACAATTTTTGAAGTCTCCAGGCTGCCCTAAGGTTTTAGCCTCGTTTTGGCGAGATACTCGTCCCCAGGCCCCAAAAATCAAAAGTTTTGAAAAATGGAAGAAACTTCCCCAGATATTCACCCAAGGAACAAGTGTGCAAAATTTCAGCCAAATCAAACAATTTTTGAAGTCTCCAGGCTGCTCCAAAGTTTTAGCCTCGTTTTAGCCAAAAACTCGTCCCCAGGCCCCAAAAATCAAAATTTTCAAAAAATGAAAAAAAAAAAACCCAGATATTCACCCAAGGAACAAGTGTGCAAAATTTCAGCCAAATACGACCATTTTTGAAGTCTCCAGGCTGCCCCAAAGTTTTAGCCTTGTTTTAGCGAAAAACTCGTCCCCAGGCCCCAAAAATCAAAATTTTCAAAAAATGAAAAAAACACCACCAGATATTCACCCAAGGAACAAGTGTGCCAAATTTCAGCTAAATCCAAGCATTTTTGAAGTCTCCAGGCTGCCCTAAAGTTTTTGTGACAGACAGACAGACACACACACACACAGACATTGTCAGATTGTAGCTCAACTGAAGTTGAGAACAGGAAACTGGCTGTTCCTTTTAATGTCCATAAAGGGAGATGGACGAACCTTTTCAAGCCAAATAATTGGGCAGATCTTCCCTGGAAAAATGCCCAAAATTATCAAAAGTTTCGGGAAAAGCTCATGTTTATATAAAGCGAGTCTACCAACCTGACTTTTGATTCCCTTCGCCATGTATTCATAGTGTAGAGATTCACCAAAGTTGTTGACAAAGCTCTGGAAAAAGAGAACAGAGAGAATCACATAGTTATCGTTGTTCCCCTCAGGTTACCAACGCAATAATGAACTGCAAATGTGAGAAGAGCAAAAGAAAGGACCTCAGTTGAATGAGGCTTGATATGTGTTTTCTCTTAAATCCAGATATCACACAGTGAAGATTTCAGATAAAATACTTTATTTATTTAATGAATTTATACTGCGCAGTGTCAATATATTGATGGGAAAGTCTTGGTTAGGATACCTTGGAAGCGCTGTAACCAGACAAGAAAGGAATTGGCATTAGTGAAGAAGCAGATGAAACATGAACCAATAATCCCTTCTTCCTAAATTGAAAAGAAAATGGAAATTACAATTTTTCATATAACTCGATAGAAAAGAAGATCATACCACTAAAATCATAATCTAGTTAACGTTGTTGCATAAAAGTGTTGCATTTCATCTCATTTCCACTTGAGTAGGCGATGAGAAGCAGGATAACAAGGGAAAGCAGTACCTTTGGCTGTCTGTTGTCTCAAAACATTTCAAAGATAGAACATGAAAAGAAATCATAAAGATTCACACCTTTGTACCATACCATCCAAAACAATTCTTGTCATCTGAAAATTAGAAAAATTTTATTTCAATGGCTAATTTTTTTCTTTTTCTTCTTTTGAATCAACGGATAGCATGGTCTGGAGTTTATTTCTGTCTGAACATGAAGAAGATTTGAACCACTCGACGAAGCCTCCATTTTGAAAGAAAAACACTAAAATCCAAATAACCCTTCAATAGCTACTTCGAGTTGAAAAAATGAGAACCCAAAAAAGCTAATTTGAAAAACCCTGTTTTTAAATATAAACAAATACTTAATCCTTTTACATTTCAAGCAACTAGAATCTGACAGACTGTTTTTGCAGTCGGTCAAAGAAAGCTACACTACAAATAGTATCATCAAAAATCAAAAAATTTTCACTCTAATTAATGAGGCTGGCTTTCGTAGTGGGTAACTTGCTACACTTGCTACAGAGTATTGACCTTGCAAAAGAAAAGTTCTCATAGGTGTGGCATTCAAAGAACGCACATCAATTTAACAACCAGAAAGATTCAAAAGAGATTTGACAAACCTTCAATACTGAAGTTACATTGATGTCAATCATCTTGTCGAAATACTAAAATGAATGAAACGGTAAAGGGTGTCATTATCAACTAAGTATTATACCTTCAGGGGACTAATTTCAAAGGAAACTAATTTTTCCGGTCGAAAAAATCACATTTCGCAGGAATAATATTTCGCTCTATTTTGGACACATTTCTATCATATTCCTAGGGATTTTTCAAACTTTGAATTTTGATGTTCATATTTTTATGGTTTTGCCAAAAAATAAGATACACACACAAACAACTGTTTTCGTGTAAATAAAAAGAGAAAATTAACATAAAGGACAACAACAATAAACATTTAAAACTGTTTTAAAGAAAATATACTTGTTCGCCATAGTGGAGATAAAAATCAGGGTGATCATAACCCATTCCAACATTATTCACTGGAAAGAAAAATAGGTATAAAAAATTTTTATTTTCATAAAAACTAACGATTTTTTAAAAAAATCTTCCAATGGAATGAAAAATATGGGAAGACCGAAAAATTACATATAAACAGATAAAAAAAGAAAAACTCTTTATTCGAAAAATTCAAACTCAATACATTTTTATGCAATTACAAACAATGTTATATTATTACCAAGCAGACCAATATCCAAGTTTCTCAGTTCTGTTTCGATCTTTGAATAATCCTCTGGGTTGGAGAAATCATAAGAGATGGTTTTTACATCCACTTTCCTGCCTTGAAACAAAGAGATAATTTATTTTATGCTATCTAGTGAATTTACATCTGAGGGCTTAGTTGGATACGATGCCAGCACTGGCTAAGATGAGCCCTGAAAGCTGTGCTTGGGTAGATATCTTTTTAACTAAATCTTTCCTTGTCTTTCAATGTGTGGGTAGTATGTTACATAGTATGTCACATTTTATTAGTAGCGAGCAAACTGTGCCACAGTTCAAGATAATTTGGTAAAAAATAAATATTTTATTGATAAAGCCTGGGGGGGGGTATTAACAGTGACGATAGAAACTTTGAATCTAAACCAAAGAAGCTGTAAAATCCTTGTGGGGGGTTGCACTCGAAAACTACTGCATGTACAGCCCAAAATGATGCCTTTTAAATTATTGACCTATACAGTGCAGAACAAATGGGTAAGTGGGTAAAATCTGGGCAAAAATTCCACTCTTAATTAAAATGCATTTTCTTGAGAGATGGTCAGCCATCAAAATTTTCAGCAATTTTCCCTAAAAACTTTGTTGTTCTCACTTTGTCCACCCTAACAGTGCACTTTATGAAACCTGAAAAAAGATACCCTTAATTAAGACCACTTATCTTGAGCACCTCAGGGCTAAATCATGAATCATGCACTTACCAATTTCTTGAGCTGTGGCTTTGAGTTTTTCTTCTGAACGACTTATCAAAACCAAGTTGATCCCCCGTTTCGCTAACTACAACGGAATAAAATGAGATTGTTATCTAATCATTCTGACAAAGTGTTTCTACAATTATGTTCTCATCATTATCTTTCAACTTACATTGAAAAGCCTCCCCTTCACTATATTTGACCTTGCACATTGGTCGTTATTCCCGCAACCTCTAAATAACCTCAAAGTATTGGGGAGAATTAATTTTCCAATCTTATATTTACAGTATCTTATTCTGGTCACTAGAATATAAGTTTAGAAAATCGTTGATGCAACAAGAGCAATTAAAATAGTTGATTTAGGTAATGCACTTTTTTTTTTAAAGAAACACACTTTTAAGAAACATGAGGCTCAGAATGCTTAAAAACTAATAAACATCTAAGAAACATGCTGAGGCTCAGAATGAGAAAATCACATTTTTTAATTCGATTTCTTTTTTAAGAACCTAACATAACAGTTAGAAGCACTTGAGAAAGTCAGAAAATCAATATAGAAGATAGGAAAGTACTGTAGATTAGTTAGTCTATTAGACTATTGTATTATCGACATGCTTCTTTTAAAGCTTGACAAAGTTTAGAAAAACATTTAAGGCTCAAAAGTCCGATTTCTTAAGAAACATTGAGGCTGCTTGGTAAAACTAGTTTCTTAAAAAGAAAAAGTAGGTCTTAAAAGTAGTTGAAACACCCTATCAATAAAGTGAATTCAATTAGAATCGTTGTTACCTGCTTTGCAATTGCTTTGCCGATACCATCTGTAGCTCCAGTCACCACTAAGAGAAATCAGTATCAAAAAGATGACTTATTTCTAAAAAACATCTTATTGACTGAAAGTGACAAGAACGTTTTTATTCTTAATAATAGCAGAAATTCTCTAATTTCTATTGACTTTGAAAAATTAGGAAAATTAGGAAAATGTTTGGAGGTTTTGCTAAGAACCATAGTGAATTTCAGCAGGCAAAATATCTAAAGTCATCTAATTCTCCTTTAGAATAATTTTTGACAAAAGGGAGAAACTTAGAAGTTTTGACCTTTTTTTAAAGGGATGAATTGCAAATTGGATTTTAAACTAATCATGATGTAGATCTTCATGAAGTCACTCACCTGCCCAGGAGCCATATTTTTTCAACTTCAAACCAAGACCCAGGTTCGGTAACAAATACAATTTGATCATTCTCATGAAAAACAAAACAAAATCTAAACCATATTTTGCAACCAACAAACCAGCTACATATTTTATTAACGTCTCCATTTTTTAACCACTAAAACGTAGGTAAAAATTTGGCAGGAAGTTTGATTGATGGCTGGAAAATCTATTTTACATCAGTGGGGGTTGATCCAGAACATCATCTGTAGTAACTGATTTTGGATGATTTTTAGGACCACCCACCCATCCTGACACACTTAATCCACCATGGTTTTGGATTAACTGTTTTTCAATCATAATCTTTGTATACCACCCCCCCTTAAAACAGTCTATTTATTGCATTAGGGCAAGCAACCCATGCTTTTGCTAAGATGTTGACTTGAAATAAAAAAGGTTGATTAAATTAAATCCTGATTACCGCTAATCCCGATTAGATTTCAATCGATTAGTTAATCCCGGCTTGTTTGAACGTCAGATTAACTACCGTGAGATCGGGTAACTTGCATCAATGTAGATAACTTGCATAGCCCTCAAATGAATGACCTGTCCGGTCATTAAAATACAAAGTTAAATCAAAACAAAAATGGTATAGTGGAGCTGCAAGCAGAGCTGCATAGTTCATTTGTTTTGAAATTTTGATTGGTCAGTCATTTGATGCATATACAAGTTTCCCTCCACTGATGAAAGTTACCCGACTTCACGGTACCGTCAACTACTCTAACTTGGGACTATCTGACAAAACATGGGACGGCAATTCGGCCACCATTTCCTGAACCTCCAAAGTCATTTGATTTTCTGAGTTAATGAACCACATACTAAAAAATGTACACAATTTTTCTTTCGCACTGAGTAGGCTATCAAAATATTAAAAAATCCTTATGGAACATACGCGATTGTCTGGAATGAAGAAGACCAAATAGTGGCAAAACGATGGAGCGTTTGACATCACTCGCGCGACAAGTTACATACTCATTATTTGTTATAATCACATCGGGCGATAGGGGGTTAGGCGGCGGGCGTTCTCCAACTCTCCAATCGGCGCATGGTCATTTTGAATGAAAACAAAAAAGTTAAAAAGGGTGCGCTATCAGTAAAAGTAATTGTGACATGTTATGCCAGAAAGTATGGTTGATAAACTTGGTGGAGTTATCAAAACAAATTTGTTGTCAAAGAGATTTAACAATAAGTGAAAATACAGGCCAGATATCAACAGTCCCATGTTTCAACCAATCGTCCTAAGTTAGAGCAGTTGACAGTAGCTAACCGTGGACATTTTGCCCAGACGGTGTCAATCGAGTAACTTCGAACGAAGATTGCAATCAAACCAATCAAACGTAATCAAACGCGATCAAATAATTGCTATTCGATTGTCTGACGCCATCAAATCTCAATCCAACAGGCGATTCCTGTGTAATATTCAATTGCACTCGATTACGTTCGAATAAATTTTGATTGGTTTGGTTGACAATGTTGACAATCAAATACATCAAATAGGATTGATTCAATTGATTGTCAAATACATTCGATTGATTCGATTGATCGTCAGTTACGTTCAATTGATTCGATTGATTGTTGAATATGTTCAATTTTAGATTGATTGTCGATTCTTTTCGATTGAATTTTGGCTTCGATTGTGTTTGATCTGCTTCACTGGCGAAGTTCTCTTGCCTATAGTGTACCAAACTCTTCTCTGCTGACTGGAAATTTAATGATGCGAAGTTGAGACAGCTTTTTCAAAATATAAAAAACGTCGTGGGCAGGGTGGTACTTGCCTATGCACCTTTCCTGATTTTCCTAGTACTTCTCAGGCTGCATGCAGGGTAAACTTTTTAAATCTTGATAAACAAGGATTCAAATTTAAATTTCAAAGCATTAAATCCCGGGATACATTTTGAAATTTTTTTCCATATCATTAAAAAAAGAAAATTGAAGAATTGAAAAATCGAACTCGGAGCCCCATGCATGTGAGACAGACGATCTAACTGCTTGAGCTAACCACGCTTTGAGAGTGGCGAGGGAAAGCGTGAACTTATAAGAAAGAAAAAGGAAAGAAAGAAACGAGAAGAAAATTAATTCCCGCTTTGATGTTATTATTGAAACAAAAGGATCAGTCATGCCGAAATTCCTTTCCACACATCAGCAATCTACATACTTTTTATAAATATAAAAACTAGATTGTAAAGGAAGATTCTAAAAAAAATAGCTGTTTTCTTAGACAATTACGTTTAAACTAATTATTCAATATATTTTAATATTTTTTTATTATTTTTTACTGTCTTACTATTTATTATTATTTATTATTGTATATAATATTATTCTTCCTTTTTTACACTTTTTATTTTTACAAACAAGTTTTTGTTAAATATTTGCGATTTTAGCTTTTTTAGGCTTATGCAAATAAATGGATAGAAATAGAAATAGAAATAGTGAGGTCTGTTAGCACAAAAATACTTCTGATGGTGATAATAAAGCATGAAATTTGGCACAGATGATCCTTAGAGGGTCTAAAACTTAATTTTAAACAGTAACACCAAATTTTGCCACCTGGCCACCTGCCAGATGACGTCAACAGGTGGCTTAGCAAAAATTTATTTTTTTGAAAATATTTAAAATCTGATGGTATCAGCTTAAAGAGCATGAAATGCTGATAAAAATTGAGGTATAAAACATGCCTTGAAAATCTTCCTATCAAAAAATACGGAAGTTTAAAGTTTTGTGATGACGTCATCATAAGCCTTTCCAGGCAAAACCTAAAATCCTGTAACAACGGAACTAGTTAACCAAATTTAGTGTTTTATGATATGGATTCATGTATAAAACATGAAATTTGGTCAATTTGTACCAAAATTACGAGGTTTTTAAGTTTTGCCTGGAAAGGCTTGTGATGATCATCAAAAAACTTTTAACCTCCATAACTTTTGATAGGAAGATTCTCAAGGCATGTTTTATACCTCAATTTTTATCAGCATTTCATGGTCTTTCCGGAACCATCAGATTTTGAATATTTTCAAAAAAATAGTTTTTTGCCCAGCCACCTGATGACGTCATCTGGCAGGTGGGCCAGGTGGCAAAATTTGGTGTTACTGTTTAAAATTAAGTTTTAGACCCTCTAAGGATCATCTGTGCCAAATTTCATGCTTTAATCACCATCTGAAGTATTCTTACGTTTTTATGTGCTACCTGACCTCACTATCAAGATGTCAATTACTAATAACGTAGTCGTCTAAAAAAAGGCTATTCTTTTTTAGAATCAACCTTACAATCTAGTTTTTATATTTATAAAAACTAGATTGCTGACGTGTGGAAAGGAATGTTGGCGTGACTGATCCTTTTGTTTCGATAATAACATCAAAGCGGGAACTAATTTTAATTTTCTTCTCATTTCTTTCTTTCTCATAAGTTCAAGCTTTCCCTCACACTCTCCAAGCGTGGTTAGCTCAAGCGGTTAGAGCGTCTGTCTCATAAGCATGGGTTTCCGAGTCCGATCCCGCTGGGTGTCAAATTTTTCAATTCTTCAAATTTATTTTTTTAATTCTCTTTCTATTATAATAAAGGTCAATCAAACAAGTAACTAGCATATATTACCTCCGCTCTCTGTGTAAGGTTTAGATAAGCTGTGATAGCATCACTTAATAAGAACTTTTTTAAGTTTTTTTTGCTTTGATGTTATTATCGAAACAAAAGGATCAGTCACGCCGACATTCCTTTCCACACGTCAGCAATCTAGTTTTTATAAATATAAAAACTAGATTGTAAGGTTGATTCTAAAAAAGAACAGCCGTTTTTTTAGACGACTACTTTTAATGTAATGTGATCAAAAAAGTGTGAGTTGTAAAAATAATTATTAGTAATTTATGACGTTAACAAATGTTATTTGATTTACTGTATAATGGGTTCAATTAAACAAATCTCTAAGTTTAGTTGACACTTTGGTATCTTTGTTGCGTCACAGCAAAAGGTTTGTTTTTATTTTAGTTTGTATCTTTGAAAGACCCCTTCGGAATTAGGCAGGGCTGTCGGATTTAGGACCATCAAGGTAACAGATTAAACCTGGCTGGGGATGCGGCACATCAAAAGCTGCGGCTATCATTCTTTCTCGATGGGAAATTCTCCGCTCCTTTATTTAGAGCTTTAAATAGCGTGGGTGGCCGCCGATCCGCCATTGGAAACTCAGATAACGAACAAGCCTGCTGTACTTGCGCCTTCTTCTTATCGCTTGATTGTACAATAATATCAAATCAACCGATCGAACAAGATCGAACCTAATCGAACATAATCGAAAGGACCAATCAATCAAACGTTATCGAATCAATCGAATGCAATCGAATAGCAAATCTTGGGTAATATTCGATTGATTAATTACAGTTGACAATCGAACGGCAACTCAGCAGCTAAAAAAACACCATTTTCTCTCCGGAAAGTTCCGGAGCTCTTTCGGTTCTTCCAGAGCAAGTGATTTTTATCACGATCTAAAAAACCGTTTAAACATTGTTACAAAAAATATTTGTCCCCAGGTGATGACCTTTTGGTCAAATAAAATACCCAGTTTTGAGGATGATGGTTGAGCCATTAATGAAATTGAATTTGTCACATTCATTAGCTATATTCAAATGCATCGCTGGTCGAAATATGGAAACTACCATGAGTCAGCTGATTATTTTGAAATATGCGTGTGCGCAGTTAGCGGAAGCGCACCGGAACGTTCTGGAGTTCCAGTGCAGACCAATCGCCGAAAATCGTGTTCCGGAATCTTGGTTTTCCGGAGCAGGAAAAAAACAGGACTCTTCAAATCTTAGGGTAATATTCGATTGCTATGGCGGCAATCAAAAATATGTTGCGTACGGGTTGTCCGACCGACTGTTTATTTACAAGAAAACCCGATTCGGAAAGTCGGTAAAATTGTCGGGTTTTTTTGGGCGCTGTTCGCAGGTTCAGATCTTTCCCATATAATGGCAGGCACGGGCGAACAGAGCATGTCTTTGAATCATTATTTGTTGTTCAATTAACCCACATTTGAGTCCCGATCAAGTTTTTCATGTACCCATATTGAAATTTTCATTTCAAAAGTCAGCAACGCGGTAGGGCCAATACCCGATGGGCCAAAAATAAGGGCCGCTTTAAGGTTAACACATGCGCACGCACATTTAGTTTGGTAAATTAAAGATGGCGGCATAAGATTCTGTTGATTGCCGACTTGATTCATCGGGATTTACTAGATTTACTACCGACCGACCGACTGGATTTAAAGATGTTTTAGGGCCCAAATGGAACATATTTTTGACTGATTTGACTGAAATCCGCCAAATTTTAAGTTCCCGCCAAAATTTCTTTTTTCCGCCATCCGCCAAATTAAATTCCCGCCAAATTAAACATTTTGAAAATATGATCTCTTAAGGTGTTTTTGCTATTTTTCGCTGTTTTGACGCCATCTTAAGGTTAAATTTTTAAGCGACCGCCAAATTAAATTCCCGCCAAATTTAGTTTTTTCGTCCATCCGCCAAATTAAATTCCCTCTGAAAAAACTTTTTTGGCTATCCGCCAAATTAAATTCCCGCCAAAATTTCTTCCTTTAAGGTAATTCTGGGTCAAAGCATGCAGGAACTGCAGGATTAAAATTTGGCCAATTTTTAATCAGGATTTAATCCAGCTTTAAGCCTATTTTTTTAGGACCCTGCCGCGCCGACGCACCGGACTGTCCGGTGGCAGAAAGTATCCTTTCGTTACACTGGACGCAATAAGTCCGGTGTCAGTCCGGTGTTACATACAGGGAATTTTGGACGCCGGACATTTATGAAACAAAAAATTAAGAAACACCGGACCCACCGGACTGGACTGGTCATGTCCGGTGTTTTGATTGTCTGGTGGAAAAAATATCCTTCTTCGACACCGTACATCTGACTTCCTTAAGTCCGGTGTAGGTAGAGATTGTCCGGTGGTAAAAAAAATTCTCATTTTACACCGGACTTTCGCGTGTCCGGTGTTCGTTAAAAGTCACGGTACATCGGCAGGGTCTTTTTTTTTCGAGCAACCAAATGGTTTATCCCTCAAAACTAAACAATATACGGTAAGTATAAGCATCACCATCAAAGTGCTCAAGTGAAGGAATCATTAAAAACAAGCCTACTACCTCAAACTTTCAGCACATATTCGTTGGATGCTGCTTGTTTTCGATTATCTGAAGGTGATGTGCAATTGTGAATTGTGCAATCAGCCTAGCCTTTGCAAAATGATGCAAAAAATGTTATCTATCTACAAGTACATTCAGTATACTAATATATTGAGCAACGTTTTATCATATTGATACGTCTGCATTTTCAATAAGATTCCATAGAAAATCGGAACACGTCAGTCGATCTAGACACGGTCTTCCATTTTGCCCATTTAGAGGCAGTCTTCTGGACGTTGGAATGTGCGTACTGAATGTGCGTGAATGTGCTCGATATTACCTGAACGTGGATTTGTAATCTACAAAACCGCTCGCTCAAACAGGTCCATTATCTGATATTCCGATGGCGTATTGGCGGCCGCCCACGCTAAAGCTCTAAAGGAGCGGGCCAATATACCATCGGAGAGAAATAGTAGTCATCCATTGATGTTCCGACATAAGTTTAGCCCTCATTTTCGGGGCCGTGCTGAACGCTCAAAAATTGTTTTTTTGAGATCTGGCGCCTCAAAAAGACCGTCAAATCACTGTCGTTAGTTACCACGTCATGAGTATGTCGGCAAAAATTACAAACAATATGGCTGATGTAATTTTCAAAAAATGTGTGCTTTTATGGTTGTTTTTGGTTTCTTTTGATGGATTTTTTGTAGTTTAACTGTACTTATCACTCCCTGAATATTAGTTTTAGTATCCAGTGTAATTTCTGTATGTGCACCAACCCAAAAAATGTGTTTCTACCACAGAAAAGTTGATAATCATAACTTTAGTTTTTGTTTGTTTTGATGGCTGATTTTTTCTGCACTTTCTCAAATTTTATACCATTCAAAGACCAAAGAAACTAAAGCAGGGGGAGGGGGCGTACGGGGTTTCTGATTTCCGAAATTCCGAGCATTTTTGACCTGATTTCCGATATTCCGCAAAAATATTTCACTAATTCCGATACCGAATTTTTTTCTGTAGATAATTTTCACTTAAAGAAAAACTTGAACAAAAAAAGGAAGAAACTGTGGGAAAAGAATATTTTTGCCACATACAGTACAACTATTACACCCCGCGGACACCGCACGCTCCAAAGAGGTGGTACGACACAGAGACCAGAGGACACAAATTTCAGTTAAACCCCCTACCTCAAAAAAGGAAGTTTGTAAAAGATAATGCGAGCGAAGCGAGCGCGAAGCGAGCGCGAAAAATTTTCCTTGACTTTTGCTTTAAAATCCACCCTTTTTCCCTAAAAAAAGTGTTGAGAAGAGTAGTTTTCCCTGACTTAGAATGGAAAGAGAATATTCTTTCCTGACCAAAAACGTCAAATTTTTCGTGTTGTAGTAAAATAATTTATTTCAAAAAATAACCCGGCCAGCTTTACAATAGTCAAAGTGTGTTGACTTTAAAAAAAATAAAAAATAGAGATTCAAAGATTGACTGAAAAGCATCAAATTCAAGGCATTCTGGAAAAAAAGCTCCCTGACTTTTCCCTGACTTTTGAGAAATTTTACGAAAATTCCCTGACTTTTCCAGTTTTCCCTGACTTTTTCAAAAAACAACCCATTTTCCAGGTTTTCCCTGACCGCAGGGAACCCTGTTATAGAACTGGATTTTTATCGTTCCGAATGATAGGTGATGATTTGACTCTCAGTAAAATATTAACGCCTTATTATAAAAATTTTGACCTTCTCACAAAGCCCTCGAGGCATCGTACCATTCATCGTACCAGCTTTGGTCCGTTTTGAAAAAGCTTCAATTTTTCACTGCTTACAAAAGGTCAGCGAATGAAATAAGATTGTGTTGTGGAGCAATCTATACCTATACCCATCATATGTGCGCGCGAACGCCGCTAGGATCTAGCGCGCGCTTGTGCTTGACGTCATTGATTCAGAAAGCGTCTTTTGTGGATAGAAATTAGTGAGGTTAAGTCCCAAATTGGTAAAATCGCGACCATGAAAATTAAACAGGCTAGTGAGTTTCAACCAATCAAACTTCGTATTTTTTCGTCCGTCATCGTGATTATCCTGGTATGCTTAACCTCAGTATTATTTCCGAAGCACACAATCGGATACCGAAAAACCGGAAACTAAAACTCTTCAGACCGAATTTCCGCAGTAAAAAAAGTCATTTTTCCGAAACCGAAGTCTTTTTGGATTCCGAAATACCGAAGTGTTTTGACGTGATTACCGAAATTCCGCATAAAAACAAGCCCATTTCCGCAATACCGAAATCTCGTACGCCCCCCACTAAAGCAGGTATGTTCCTATGGGCTTAGGCTTTTATCAGTAACTTTCATGTTGTTATCTATCTTAGACCGTCCCCCAAATATAACTGTTGTCCACCGGCCGACAACCGACAAACCGACTTCAGTGTTTCAGAACTGAAGTTTTTTTGGATAAAATCTTTATTAAACTTCACAAAAGTGTTCATCGAGAGTTAGTATTCATTTTCTATAGCTTTAGTTTTTCTTTTAGTGTTATTTATAGATGCTGATTATGACTTTTCTCTTCTTTTCAGGCTTTTTTGTGTACAATGTTATTTCTATTTTGTTTTTGCTTCTGTGATCAGTTTAAAGAAGGAAAAATACTTATTTGAGTATTTCTACATGCCCTTCTTGTGAAAAGAATGATAATATTTTGCATGATTCCTTCTCCAAAAAGTTTTGTATTGGAATTTATTTCGTGAAACCTTTTGAAGTTTTTTTCTGACCCAAACTTTGTCGGCAATTTTTGAGCGTTCAGCACGGCCCCGAAAATGAGGGCTAAACTTATGTCGGCACATCAATGGATGACTACTATTTCTCTCCGATGGTATATTGGCCCGCTCCTTTAGAGCTTTAGCGTGGGCGGCCGCCAATACGCCATCGGAATATCAGATAAACCGAGGATGGTCTAGCTGTAGGATTAAAAAGCACATGTCGAAACAAAATAAGAGGGGGTATATGTTAGAAATCCTGCATTACTGATTACTTAAAATAAACAAAAAGAACGACAGATTTCATAAAGAACGATAAATTAAATAAATAAATTTACGGGGGGGGGGGCAACTTAGGCAAAAAAAATTAAGTGGTTGGGTTTTTCACCTTTCGCAGATTATCTAAGATAAGACCTCTTCTAAGGGCGTCCCAAATCACGCATCACGCCTCAAACTTTTGCTCTATCACGCATCACGCCAAAATCTTGATCACGCCATCACGCCAAAAAAAATCTTTAATCACGCCATCAAGCAAGAAAAAAGTCCCAATCACGCCATCACGCAAACCGTTGGGGGGCCTCCTCATTCGACAATTCAGCGGAAAGCAGTCACCGACAAAAAATGAATATTCACAAATATCTGTTCTTTTTCTGTTCTTTCTATTATATTTTCTGTATTTTCGTGATTTTGTGGATTGTCTTTTTTAGTTCTGTTGTTGTACGTACTTTGGTTGGTGTCTTTTAACTTTCAATTCATTCTTCTTTTTCTCTCTCAGTAAGTACGGTCGCTCGAAAGTGGGATTCCGCACCGGGTTCTATTCTAGGCCGACTTTTTGTACTTTCTTCGTTTTCTCTTTTTGTTTTCTTTCATTTACTTCTCTAATCACTTCAAGATAGTGTCAGGCCAGCACTAATCCTTTTCTTTCGGGAAGATGACAGGTGACTCGCGGGTGGCAGGGGATGCTTACTCTAGGTACCGCACCACCTGATCTCAGACTTCGGTCTTCATCTTTTCATACTTTTTCCATTTTCTTTCGGTTTAGATCTCTTTTCATTTTAAATATTGGGTTCCTATTTGCTAAATTTGTTTTAACTGTTCTAGTAAATGTATCTCTAGTGAAATTTGGTTTGTTTTGTCTTTTGTCTTTTAGGTTTTTGGGTGTTAAAGTTCATGTCATTTGATTGTTGTTATATATGATGTGGGAACATTTTTAGTGTTTTCTAAAATTTGATTAGCTTCTTCAGATATAACAGATCTCAATTATTAGGTCGGAGGTTTTTGCTACATCCAACATTTTCCAAGTCACCAAATTTCCAAAATCCCTTAGAACCAGACTGCATCTCCAGGTCCAGCATGTCTCCCCAGAACAGATATTTTGAATAACCCCTATCGGTAATACTCTGTACCAGAGTGTATGTTACAAGTTTATCGTTCCTTAGTACACTTTGTACGCATTGTCTATTTGATGAAAAAGTTCCCGTACGGGCCTCTCTGCGATAAAGTATGATTTATATGAATAGCAACAATTCTCTCATTGTCTCCCCTCTCTCACCCGCGCTTTATCGCAGCTGTCAGTTTGAAAAATCTCAAATCAGAAAGGACAATGACAATAGACCATCTACGGCAATGAATGCTGAAATTAGCCGTAGATATCCAGTCTGTGTACAGACTACCTCGCATTACCGTAGACAGGAGGGGCGCAAAATTTGTGTAGGAGAGCAAATTAACTGTAAAAAGATAAAAAATGTAAAAAGATAATTAGAGTGCTATAAAAATCTGCTCTCCTACACAAATTTTGCGCCCCTCCTGTCTACGCTACTGATCTCGGTAGTAGATTACCATCGCCAGGTTGTTTCCCACCAAAAAGTTTTGTGGTACATTCTTCTTACGAATATTTCATCATTTTTAACACCCCCTTCTCACAGACCCGGTAGGATTTTTTCAGCCAGTGGGGGTAAAAATAACGGACTAAAACTCGACGGGGATTAATAATCCCCTACTCTTGATTGCTGGGGATTTCAATTCTTTCGTTTTCAAGTCAGAAGATTCAGTGGGGATGGGAGACATAGCATAAGATCTTTCAGTGAGGATTGGTTTATTTGATCATTTACATTGGGGACAAAAATTAGAGGATAATTTTCCAACGGGGACGATATTTTGGTCAATTTTTCCAGCGGGAAGGGGTCCCATTGGGTCTGTGAGAAGGGGGTGTTTTTTACTTTAGACTAATTCTTTTTCTGGTTAAAAGATGACTTTATATTCCAAAATATCAAAACCTGGTAACAGCAAATAAATGTCTAGTTAGTCTGAATCTTTTTTCGCTAGAGGATGAGCAGAAGCCTAAGGTCTAGTTTACTGGTGGTACTAAATCTATAGTTTTTAAGCCCTCCGACCAAAGTTAATGAATTTCTCTCTCTTTCGATGGGTGTAGAGGTTTGTACGTCTTAATTTTAAATCTATAAATAATGGAATGACAGAAAAAACAAAATTAAGCATTTTTTCCGAATCCTAAAAAGACCTGCTTAGCTTTTTGAGGCTTTCTCGTATTTTTTCTAATTCAATTTTATAAATTTCACGGGTGGAAATATCGCATGAAATTGTCAATTCGATAAAATATAATTGTGTTCAGCATTCTTTTTCACAAGGATATTTTCTCCATATTTTTCTTCCGTAATTGGCTCCCTGAAAATCGACATCTGGGTGCCATTTTCCCCTTTCTTATTATTTACAGAAGGAAAATATATATTGGATATTGAGAAATTTGTTAAGAAAGTCAGTAATCATCATAATTCTCTTTGAAAGCCTTCTGGTTTTGATGAATCACCTCTCACGCGAAATTGCTCCTCTACTTTGCTTTTGTTTAACTTTTCAATTTATTTCTCGTCCCCTTTTCTTCTTTCTTTACGAATTTCAAGTTTTTGCTTGACCTCGCACACACCAATTTTATGATACGATGTGAAAGGAGAAAAGAAAATTGTTTTGAAATTTAAAAAAAAAACCTGTTTATTCGATTACTTTGGAAACTGATTTCAATTTTGCGTAATTATTCCGAAATCAGTAAGGTTAGATAACTTTATGGCTTTTATTTAAAATGTTTATAAAAACTGTGTGTGCGAAATTGATGTAAGTCAAGGTGTTCCTGAATAACACCAAACCAAAACGAAAACGATTTTTTGGCTTCTTTAGAAAATATGGGCAATTTTTGTTTGGACTTCTTTTAATGAGATGCTTGACATCGTATTAAGGGGCCCTATTAAGGCTTACATTGGCATATTTGCGTAGAATCTGTTTCGTCTACTCTCTTTCTTCTATTTTCTAAGAACACGGTTAAGGAAGCTTTGCAATGCATTATGGAGAGTTTTAGAGGTACAAGCTTCGCAATGCATTATGGAGAGTTTTAGAGGTACAATCAAGGACACAAATGGTGAGACAGACAGAACAGAGGCAAATTAGAAGCTGTGTCCCCCGGGTGTCGCCCCAATGGTAATGTTCAATGAACGATGAGCCAGCCGTACAAAATGAATGATGAGACAGCCGTATACAAAATGAACATTGCCTTTAGGGGGGGGGGCATTCTATTGTTTTTCAGCATTTTCCAGTGTTTTTCCTAAACATTAATGCCCATGATTGTGTTTAAAAATGACGGAGAGTGTTTTCCTTTTCCTCATAAGGAAATGAGGAATCACCGTCATAAATTTTGAATCCCTCAGATCCGCATTTGTTTCTTCCATTCCAGGCTTTTCGTGGTCTTTTCAAAAGTTTTTTTATGTCTTTCTTTCTTTGGATTTTATTTTTAAGCAAAATAATCCTGTTCAAATCCTACTGATCCCATTATTGGATCTGTCTTCATTTTCTTTTTTCATTTTCTTTTTCAAAGAGTCTCAAGAAGGGTTTGAAGAAAATTCTTTAAGAATTGAAAATTAGCCCTGGAAAATTAAATTTCAATGGAAAACAAAAAGCGTTTGCGCTATGTGATAGACTTAGATAGATGAGGAGTAATTCTACCTGGTCCTCAATCCAAGTAAGAGAGGTTATAACAAGTTGAAATGTTCCGTTAGTACTTTGAAATGGTTCTTTTTTTACGATGCTTTTAGGATGTGCCAAATACCTTCAGAATGCTCTTTCGTAGAACCAATCCCTTTTTTGTCGCAACTTTCTTCCAGCCGTATTTTATAAAAAGGCACACACCCTGTTTATTATAAAACCAATTTTTTACGGCGCTTGTAGGATGATTCCCAACACGGAGAATGTCCCTTCAGAATGCTCTTTCTTAGAGCCGATGTTCACCTCTCGAGCAGAGACTGTGCGCTCGGAAGCTTGCAAACGTTCGTATCTTACATAATAACAGTTAGCTGGTAGTTGAACTTTTCTTGCGTCATCAGGATAAAAGAAGGAGCAAAGTCTTGCCTCTCTCATAAGCAGTGGGCTAGGAACTAAGTTTTCCCGCTTTTACGCGTAGTGGGTTAGGAACTAAGTATTTCCGCTTTCATAAGCAGTGGGTTAGGAACTAAGTCTTTCCGCTTTCATAAGCAGTGGATTAAGAACTAAGTCTTTCCGCTTTCATGCGTAGTGGGTTAGGAACTAAGTTTTCCCGCTTTCACGCGTAGTGGGTTAGGAACAAAGTCTTTCCTCTTTCATAAGCAGTGGGTTAGGAACAAAGTGTTTCCACTTTCACGCTAGTGGGGTAGGAACAAAGTTTTTCTGCTTTCATGTGTAGTGGGTTAGGAACAAAGTCTTTCCGCTTCAAACGTAGTGGGTTAGGAACTAAGTTTTTCATACGTTGTGGGTTAAAGAGGAGGGTGAAAAAGGGGAAAACTTTTACTAATATAACTACTGAGGAAAGAGACTAATGAATTTTTAACAAGACTCACCCACGTTCAGTGTTTTCCTCTTTTTCTTTATATATAGTTTTCATCAGCCGTCCTACGACCTTTTTCCTTCTCTCTCTTTCTCCCATATTTCTTTCATTTCTATGTTTGTTATGTTGTGGTAGGTTTTCCTTTATTTTCTTCTTCTAACTTTCTTCGATTTCTCGTGACTGAAGAAAAATGTTAGAAAAGAGAGTAAATATAGTGGAGTAAGAATAAATATATTTTGATGGTTGTGAACCTTCTCGATCTTATGATGATGATGATGTAAATAGCTTATTTGTAGCTGAGATGAGTTAAAATTTGCCACATCTTTTGTATCAAAACAAGAATTAAAAAAATCCACTGAAAAACACCCCCTTCTCACAGACCCAGAATGATTTTATCAGCCATTGGGGGATTGGTACTCCCATATTTGTTATGGTTGGGGATTTGAATTCCATTGTTTTCTAGCCAGAAAATTTAGTAAGGATGGAAAAATAACACAATATTTTGTGTTAATATCGTTTTATCTGATTATATTTAGCGGGGACAAAAACTGGATGATATTTTTCACCGGGGACGATATTTTGGCCAATTTTTCCAGTGAGAAGGGTTCTCAGTGGTTCTGTGAGAAGGGGGTGTTGCACAGTTTTTTAAAAATTGTATATAATGAATTCTTTTCTGGTCTCTGTCTCCGTGAAATGCTTTTTGTACGAAAACGATCGGTTAGAATTGGGCATTCTTGACAGCCGAGATTTTTATTGTGAAATTTATCTGGTTGAAACAGAATAGCTTTTCTTTTTTGAGAAATTGGCCTTTCTTTAAAAACATTTGTCTAGCATCTTGCGATGATTTGTAATCTTTGCTGAAAACAGTTCAAAACCCTATAATGCTCTTCAGAGCTAACACCCCTGTGTTAAAGACCCGGTGGAACCAACCGGTACTTAAGTCGGGCGCCAGTCCGGAATTCTTCTTTTTCGGTTATCTCTATTTAACATAGCCTTTTTATTCTCATGTGCGAATCCGTAATTTAAAGTCATTTACATCTTTTATTATCTCACCTGATTGAGAGGGAATATTCCCGGAGGTACTCGTCGCTGTTTCTTTCCTCGATAGTCAAACCATTATTACTGTTTGAAATCACTTGTCCGATGACATATTTAAGTATAATAATTTATATAGATAGGGCACAAGTGTATGAAATTGTAACACACCTGCAACAATGTTGAAATATTCTGTCTCTCCACCTGGAGAAGATATAAATACTATCCGGAAGTCAAAAAGCGAGAAATAAGATAATAGCTCAAGGCAAGGATTTGTGACTGAGTTGAGTGGGGACAAAATCCATTTTGATTTGGCTGCTGTTAAGTATTTTTAAACGATGAACAAGTTTTCCAGAAATTGCGTCTCCATCTTTATTTAACTAAGAGGAAGACGAGCTTTTTGTGTTCAGTTTTGAAACTAATGCTAGCTCCTGAAATAAGAAAACTTTGGACGTGAAAATTACTGTAAACGCTGTAAACATAGCATGGCTTTCTATGCTGTAAATTCATTTTGTTTTAAAGCTTCAGAAAGTTGACAACTAAATATTCACACCCTTGAGCATGATGACATTTTTGACAGTAAGGTTTCATAAAAATTGACACATTTTCAGTGGAAATTTATTTGAAATATATCACTGAAACCGAAATTTATTGAATCTTTAAGATAAAATAAGCCTTTTAACTTCAGGGAACTCTTTTCTAAAGCCGTTTACTATTAATGGCTTACTCTTGTCTCCCGAATAGACGGGGGGGGGGGTCCGAATAAGCAGGGAGGTAGGAAAATTTTCTAAATTCTAATAAGTGGGGGGGGGGATGGAATAAGAGGGGGGGGTAGTTTGAACACAGATTTTTTTCTAACTGGTATCAATTTCAACAACAAAAAATAAACTTTAACAAATAAACACGTAAAATAAGAACCAATACTAACAAAAAGTAAAATTTTAACAAGTTTAAGGTCTATCTACACTGTAATAAAATATTGAATTATTTGAATTTAATTAGCAGGGGGGGGGGTCTTAATAAGAGTGGGAGGGGGTGGATTTTTTTGTCTCTTAACAATTAGCGGGGGGGGACGTCTATTCGGGAGACAAGAGTATCAATATTTTGTCAAAAGTTACCTTACGTGACAAGGATCATGTGTGCCAAATTTCATTCAAATGACCATAACTACAATCGGTGACGAAATACTTGGCACAAAAGGGAAAAAAGGGAAATTCACTGGGTCAGTAGAAAAGCCTAGAGTTAAATATTGTCGGGATAGCATTTTTTTTGATAACTTCCAGAGGAATATTGACTGGACCGAGCGCCTACCCTGAGTATCAGAGGTTAAGTTTTCAAAAAATATATTAACCTCTGAAGACCAACAATAGAAATCTTATCGCGCATGTGTCAATCTAATCACTGTAGAAAAAATCAAAGACGAAGAGCAAATATTACCATATTAATGTCTAGCAGACTGTATCAGTATGCAGTTTACTATTTACGAATTCCCCAGAAACCTTCAAGTGTAATTGAAATGAGTTTATTTCGAAAGAAATCTTTTACACGATACCAAAATGTATATGTAACAGTAATTACTAAACTTTTAATTATGGAAAGGTCACTTTAATTGAATCAAAATAATAGACCAAGGATTTATTATACACTGGATATACAAGTAACAGATTTTTGCCGATTTCTCGTGTACTAGCTATGTCCGCAGTAATGATATTATTGTTCACTCTCCTTCCCTCATTAAATGATTTTTCGAAGCATTTTTATTGCATTTCTTATCGAAAATCACTCATCCAATTCCCAAAAGAGACTTAAAACTTTCCTGTGAGAGTCAGATTTTTCCACTTAATTGCTAATTATAAGTCGTTATGACGTTTCAAGCTGTTTAAAAGATGCAAAAGACGTGTTGTGTATAAGAAATTTTATGTTGACACCGGAAATTTTCAAACTTCAACCTCAAAAAACCACCTTGCCACCACGTGCCTCCAAAGGATTTTCATACCACAGTGGAGCCAAGACACTCAAGTCTTATGTATGTTAATTTCAGTTCTTCTGGGGACAGTCTTGGAAAGATATTTCCAATTGAAAATTTCGTGTCACTATAAGCATTTTGTCTGAATTTCTGGTCTAATGATGTTTTCCTCACATTAGATTTTACAGATGTATCCTGCTTGGTATGCTAGCCCTACTTTCAAACTTTTTTTCTGCAAATGTACAAAAAGAAAGAGCTAAAGAACTTTTTTAAAATAAGACTGATAAACATTTTTTTAAATCAGACATCTTCTAGCCGCCATGACCTGTGCTATTCACGGTACCGAGCGCCCTATTGAGGGAAATCACTAATATCTTTTTCACATTAAGATTAGTCGAAGTGTATGTATTATGTATACAATCAACGAATCTCGGAAGGTAGAGTATATGGGATTGACGCAAGTTTGGTTGTTAAACAACTGAAGTAATATTTAGCAAATGGATTAAGTCCTTAATCCATTGTACGAAGGCGCAAATGGTAATGGTATATTTATATATATCTTCCATATCATCTTTTACATCCTTCCATTTTCATTTAACTGGCTATTAATATGTCAACTGTTTCCTCTTTTTTTCCATTTCCATTCTTCCTTTTCTCCATATAAAGGATTACGATCGAGCGTGTGTGGGAAAAAGACTTATTTTTAGCGTAGCTTTTTATCACTGGAGGTTTTTGGTCTCAAATATAGCATCTTATCACTTTCTTATTTATCATGTCTTCCTCTTCAAATCTTTCGCTTTGTGACGTCACATTTCATAATGGCGGTTTTTTGAAGTAGGGCAGTGTCTGAGGGAAGTAAAGAGGAAAGACTTCCAGTCTCTAAATTATTGATGACGTGTTTTTCTTCTCTTCTTCTTGATACAAAAAGAAAAACGGGACAAAGTTTTTCATTAGAAGACAGCTTATGTGAAATGATTCAACGAAAGAGAGGAAGAAAATGAGTTGAAGCTTAAATCCTTATATAAGAGGCAAAATGTAAACCTTGGATATTATTTGGATGATGGAAGACAAGGTCAAAGTGTTCTGATTCGGTACAACTTAGTGTACAAGTTAGGTGTTTTCTTGGGGGAAATGGTATATCATGCTGTATTTGAGAATTTTCCCGATTTCCCGATTTCCTCTAGGGTAGGAATTCCACTTATCATAATAATGGTTATGAACACCCCTGTCTCACAGTCCCCAGGAAAACTTTCTCCCACAGCGGGAAATAAAAATTTCTATCGAAATTCTAATGGGGATAAGATATCAATCGTTCTTAAGGGCTCTGACCATAGTGAATTTTTAATATTTGTCACTTACAAAATATAAATTTCTACTTGATATAGCCCACAAAACTGTGGCATGTTATACATTTTCTGTTAGGCCAATTATCTGTGAGTCTGAAAATTTAAGAATCACAATGAAAAAATTTAATGAAGAAGAAAATGAAGACTTTTGCAAAGAAGAGTATTTCAACTTTGAAGAGCTTAGTTTCGGCGAAGAAAATACATTTTGAAAAATTTTTTGCGGTAGATAGTGTATCTTTTATCGAACTAAAATTAGTTTTGCGGAAAATTTTTCTAAAAGCTTATTTGCTTCAAAATCTTGAAAATAGTGCTTTTTGACCAATTTTCCATCCTAATTTTTCATAGAAAAACAGCCATAACTTTTGATGCATTAATTTAGAAAGATTTTCCGGAAGAAATTAAACCGGTTCAATTCTTTGCAGACAGTTTGAAAGAAATTCGAAACAAAGAGATTAATTACCCATTAAAACTTAGCACTTTTCATAAAAGAAGGTAATGCAACATATGTTTAACGTCTTTATAAAGTTCATAACGTCATTTTTACAATTAAATTCTGAATTACTCCTAAGGGATTAGATTTAAAAGCAATTTATAAAGGCAACTCTTTGTTAAAAGTGTTAAAGAACCTAAAACATAACTTTTATGTTCAAATACTAAAATCAATTTTCCGACTATGGTCAGAGCCCTTAAGTCAAAAAATCCAGTGGGGATGGTTTTGGAGTGCATTCTTTACATTGAATTTTGAATGGGAATGAAATCAAAGTCAATTTCATAGTGGGGCTGAAATGTTAGGGTATCTTTCCCACCGGGGACTAAATTTTGGCCAAATATTTCAGTGGGACTGATCTCCCATCGGATCTGTGACACAGGGGTGTCTACTAAAGTGGATCGTGAAAGCTGTTAGTTGAACTGAGAACTTGCTTTCAAAGTCAAACAAAAAAAGGGCTGTGTAGCAAAGTCTTTATGTTGACACATTTTTAATTACTATTTGATCACATTTTTTCAGAGAAATTAAAAAAGTAAACATACATGAGAATGGATAACACGCATAACATACCCGAAGAGGGTGCACTTGAACCAAACGGACCCATATTGGGATCAAGAGGATACGTTCCTTCCCAAACAATACGTAAAGCGTACCTTGATTTGGATGAAACCCTCAAACTCGGTCAGTTTGCTTACGTTCACTGCGACAACTCATAGAAGAATACCAAGAACAAAACAACTTTGACGAGCACACTGATTCATTTTTATTGAAATTTCTACGGCACCGAAAATTCGATGTTGATGATGCATACAAAATGCTGGAAAATTATTATTCGAACAGAGAAAATAAACCGGAAATTTTCCGCAACTTGACGCGTAAAAATGTAAAAAAAACATTGGAGCAAGGGATTGTGGGAGTTTTACCGCAAAGAGATTCTAAAGGACGGGCCATCATTATGTTCAAGGTTGAGAAATGGAATATGTCATTAGCTTTCCATTTTGAAAAGTTGTTAAGAGTTTGGGTGTATACGCTGGAGAAACTGTTTGAAATTGATGAAACACAAATTAATGGTGTTGTCATTGTTTGTGATTTGAGTCAATTGAGCGTCTTACAAAGTAAAAGTTTACGTACTGTCATGCTCACCAAGACGATCAGCATTTTTCAGGTGAGAAATCTTTGAAAATTTATTTTCACGCTTTTAAGTTTTTTTTTACTATTGTTGGTCAAGTAGTACGAATATATTGCATTTTGGTTACTCTGCAATGATCTTTTGTGGCTTTGAATCGCATGACTCATCATGATCTTCAAAAAGCAGAACTAAAAGCCTGCAAAGATTGAATTTTAATATTCAACTGATTGCGTCTTCGGTAATCGTTCATTATCGGCGTTGTTTCGGCGCTGCTCATATGTAACAATTCATAAGGAGATACAAAAAGTCTTTCGTAAAATATATCTTTGACCTATTTTTCTAAATCTTTTATTTTTCAGAACAATTTCCCCTTTCGAATCAGTGGTATTCATTTGTTGAATCCGAGTTGGCACTTCAAACTAGCATGGAAGATGACCAATGCTGTTTCTCTTCTCAAACCGAAACTGGTACAACGGATACATATTCATGATGGCGACTTGACCGCCTTTTATGAAGACCTTCCACGAAAATATCTCCCTGAAGAACTGGGTGGGACATGCACGTATGACAACAAATTATGGATTTGCGAACTTCTTGAGCCTGAGCAGACCGAACAGGATACGAAATATCAAACGTCCGCTCACATTCAGTCGCTGAGCACCCGCGCTCAAAATGGTGGCGGTCATCATTCGAACTCTATGTTTCAAAATAACCCTTATTGAATTCTACCGAAGTGCCCTGGTGATGTGAGGAGCTGTGGTGGTTTTGAGAGAAAAAGACATTTGCCAGAGTTATTGTCATGTCACATTTCCAATACACGTTTTTATAAGAACAAACTACATAAGAAACTACGGCTTTTAGGGCCAAAATATTAAGAGTTAAGGCAGGTTAAGGACAGTTAAGAACATTTCAAGGCTTTGTGGACTCTAAACACTCGATTTCTTATTATGATAAGCCAATGTTTCTATAAAAAGCATCGAATTGCATTTTGAATAATATCTCTGGCCTTCAATCTCTTTTGAGAATATTTTACGAAGCTTTGGAGCTCCTGATTGAAATGATAAACGGTTTGTGAATCCATTCAACAACAACTTCTCAATGTTTTTTAGACTTTTGTTCTTTTTGTTTTTGCAGGGCTTCGGGCATAATTGAATGTCAAATTTGTAGAATAGTTTTCAAGTGTATAGTTATAAATTATAAATAATAAAGAGATTATAGTTTTGAAAATAAATTTTTATTGAAAGACAAAACTTGTGCGTACTGTTTGTTACGCATGCGCATAAACAAAAGTCTTTTTCACTGTCTTAAATATCTTAGACCATATCCAAACGATATATACCCTTGTTTTGCTGATCTGGTGGTAAGATATGAAAAAAATTAAGTTAAGAACGAAAAGTTTCAGTCTTTATAGGTTTAGATATAGTGGTTTGAATTTGTTGAAAAGATAATTCTGAGTGGAATATCAAATCAATAGGACAAATGAATAAAATAACACGAGGGTGAGAGCCTTCTTTACGATTACCGGATAAAAGCCTTAAAAAGCTTTGACTTAAAACCACGTTTAACAACTGAAGGTATACTGATGTGAAAATGTAGGCAAAATCACAGTTCCACAAGGGGATGAGATAAAGAGTTGTCTTTTAGTTTACTTTTTTTAATTGCTTCGCTCCTCATCATGATACTATTACCCGACATTTCTACGACTTTTTCGACTGATGACTAATATTGATTTGCTTTGATTTTTTTCGGAACGATTATCAAAATATGTAATGGTTAAAATGTGTCGCAACTACGTTAACTTTTTTTTGCATTAGATCCAATATCTAAATCCTTTACGGCATGATCAATTACGAAACGTTTCATATTTAGCTTGCTCTTATCAAACTCGGGTACTCCCATATAGTCATATAGTTTTTTCTTAAGTTCAAAAAGAAGTTTGAGAAAAGTTTAAGATAACGATCATATGAGGTTTTCTCATTACCAATAATCTGATTTTTCATGGGATCCTTTTGGACGCTATTTTGTAAGGGATGCAAAAAGCAAATATCCTTGAGGCGGTATTGAGTGATTACATTACTCCTCGCAACATCCCCTCCTCACAAAAATCTCCTCCTCGCAACATCCCCTCCTCGCAAAAATCCCCTCCTCGCAACATCCCCTACTCACAAAAATCCCCTCCTCGCAACATCCTCTCGTCACAAAAATCTCCTCCTCGAAACTTCCCCCTCGCAATATCCCCTCCTCACAACATCCCCTCCTCGCAAACGCCAGTGAAACCCATTCCCAGTGAAAGATCATACCCTATTTTTGTCCCTGATGGAAATAGAAAAATAAGAAAACCCTTACTGCAATTTATTGCGCTATGTTTTCAATCCCCACTGAATTTTCTGACTTAGAAATCCCCAAAACTAACTTTAAGTTCGTTTTTTTAAACTCCCACTAGCACTAGTTCTACTGGATTTGTGAGAAGGAGGGAGGTGTGTTAAAACACCAAGAAATTGAACTTCCTTCCCTCTGAAGAAAATTTGTATTGTGACCACCAAAAATATTTGCATTTTGTGAAAAGAAGCCAGAAAACTTGTTATCTCATGTAGACACATTGTGGTTTGATATCAACACTTTTTAGGACGAACAAATTTTCTTTCTGCTCTCTATAATTGTCTCTCTAGACCTCACGAATTTCGTTCCTTAGATTTCCTTACACGTGACCTTTGAACAAATAAGAAACATATTTGAACACTGTTTGGTGAGATTGCAGACATTGGGTCATATCAATGAGCTATAATTTCTTTTCATTAAGATGCTGAACATCATTCCTGAAAAGGAGCAACATGATATTTTTAATCACCGTCGAAATATATTGACCATGATTGTAGTTGCAATCGTCTGAACCAAAACATTCAAGAGAATTGGGAATAAGACGGCCCTTCGACGGATGATTCTAATTTTTGTCAAAGATATGTAAGAAGTCATTGACAGTGTAATGAAATTATACTTACCTCTTGCATGCGGTAAAGCTGCAGTTTTTTAGATACACTTTCATAATTTCTGACAATGTTCTGACCACAAATAGCAAACATCTACTTCATTTGATTAAGGTTTTTTCAAGAGACCACATGCTCAAGTTTCATCACCTCTTTAATTTCTTATGAATATTAAATTTTTAAACATCTTTTGGTCAAAACACTTTGCCGTGAGGTTTCAATTCTGCCTGAGAAGCCTGTTAATTATAATTTCAGATCACGATCGGCTACATTCTTTCCATTGAAATGTCGAGTTTAATTCCGGGGAGGGGGCACTCGATTCAAAACGACCATACGTTCGGCCCAAAATTAGGCCTTTGAAATCGGATCCTTACAGTGCAGAGAAGATTTTACAAAGTTTGAGCAAATTCGAGTGAAGAATCGACCCTTACGGTGCATTTCTTGACAATTCTTGACAATGGGCAAAATATGGTCAGATTTTCTCGAAATTTTACACCCTTAGAGTGCAATTTTTGTCATCTTTGCTAATTTCGACCCTTATAGTGTACTTTGAGAAACTTGGAAAATATACCCTTAAAGGGCTGCACATATGGTAGGTCATGTACCTTGAGTGCCCCCCCCCCCTGGGTTTTAATCACCGTCGGGAAGGAATTCTAATAACAGCAGCACCCACTAAACGCCTCCCGCCCGGTTTGACTGGTACTTAAGGGCTCTGACCATAGTGAATTTTTCATAATTGCCGTGTTTAAAATGTGTTTTCTGACTGATGTAACCAACAAAACTATAGCATGTTATACATTTTCTATTAGATAAACTATTCCTGAATCTGAAAATTCAAAAATTGCATTGAAAAAGTTTGATGAAGAAGAAAATGAAGACTTTTGCGAGGAAGAGTATTTCAACTTTGAAGAGCTTAGTTTCGGCGAAGAAAAAACATTTTGAAAAATTTTTCGCAGTAAATGGTGTATCTTTTACCGAACAATAAAAATTTTTGCGGAAAATTTTTGTAAATGCTTCTTTGTCTCGAAATATTCAAAATAGTGGTTTTTCATCAATTTTTCATCTGGATTTTGCTTAAAAAAACAGTCATAACTTTTGACACATCTTTTTAGAAAAATTTTCCGCAAAATTTAAAATAGTTCAATTCTTTGCGGACAGTTTGAAAAAAGTTCGAAACAAAAAGGTTAATTACCCATTAAAACTTAGCACTTTTTATAAAAGAAGGTGATGCAACATATTATTAACGTCTTTTTAAAGTTCATAACGTCATTTTTGCAATCAAGTTTTTAATTACTCTTAAGGGATTTGATTAAAAAGCAATGTATTAAGGCAATTCTTTGTTAAAAGTGTTAAAGAATCTAAAAGATAACTTTTATGTTTCAGATACTAAAATCAATTTTCTGACTATGGTCAGAGCCCTTAAGAGTTTAAAACAAATGATTTTTGGATATTTATATTGGATACCTAACAAACTTTGCTCACATATAATGTTTGGGTCATTCTGACCTGTACTTTTTGGATAAAACAAACTTTTTTTCACTTCTTTATATCTTTAAAGATATTTCCTTTGCATTCAAACAAAAATTTCTTGTAAACCCACCTATAAAAATAACATCTTATCATCTCTGTGACACCTCATTTTGGGTGACAAAAGAACTGACACCTTTCTTTCCAGCCCTCCAACTATTTCTTTCCTTGACTCTTTGTTTGGAGGTTTGGGTACGAAGCTACTTTATCAAGAGATAACATCAAAACTGTTCACCGCTGGTTTTCGACCAAAACGAAACCAAGATAAGAAGGAGAAGGAAAAATAACCGAGTTAATTTTTTTTTGCTTCCAACCGATGGATAACTTCTCAAGCACATTGCATAAGATTTTTTGATAGCCCTTCCCCCTGGATCAGGTCTTTGCAGTATAAACTTTTTTGTCCTCGTTATTTTTTGACACTTAGATGAATACAAGAACTTTTTTTACCTTTAGTTCTTTTGAAAATTTGAAGTAAAATCAAAACCTTGTTACTTTGGTAATGTCGGATGTCGGGCGTCGGGTTGTCGGCTTTTTTTTACAAGACGGTTTGCTAGCCACAAAAATTTTTGTTTTTTTAAATCAATCGTCCCTGATGATGAAATTCTTTTCAAGGGAAATCAATGCTTTTGTTTTGAGAAATATAAGCTTGCATTTGATTGGTTAAGGTGGAACAATGACAAAGATGTTTGTAAGGAGGAGGATATTTGGATGTGAGTTGGTGGTGAAGTGAATCATTCTCTGTTTGGATGCACGTCTGAGAGGAGGTGTCACTCGCAACAGGTTTGTCGGAATTTCTTACCACACCAAGCTGGCACACAACGTTGTTTCAACGTTCATCTAACGTTATATGGACGTTGTGAACGTTAGATAAACGTTGAAAGAACGTTGTGTGCCACCTGGGCAATCTAACTTACTTTCACATGTGGAGATTTCACATGGAGGAGTTGTATTGCTACACATTCAAAAAGCGTAGGAGAAGAGTTTCGCACTGTCTTTTCTTCCTGTTCATCCAAAAAGGAATTCAATTTAAGTAAAGTTTAGCAAGTCGTTAGGTATGATTGCTATTAGTGAATAATTTAGAATCGGGACAATATGTTCCAGTAAGATTACACATAAAATGCTTTGATTTACCTCTATCAAGACAATTATTGAAGATTTTGATTTTGTTTTCAAACAGAGAGAAGTGAGAAGATGAAGTTGGAATATATTTTGGGCGTGGCACTGTTGTTGGAGATTGTTGCTGCACAAAGTTCTCTCAACACCATCAAAGGAGGAAGCATCAGTTACCGATATGATCCTCAAAGTGATGAACATGTAAGAAAGTTTCATTTCACATATTTTTCTCCATTTTACTAGATACACGTTTTTTATGAGAACAAACTATATAAGGACATCACCAATTTCTTAGAAAATCGTACGAAAATATTAAAAAAATGGTGAAAATAAGAATATTTTAAGAAGATTCTTAGGCGACGACTTCAAAAATTTCTTCCGAAAAGTCTCTTCAAATCACTTTGCATTCTAAGACTAAAAGGTGTAGAAACTTTTGATATTTCCATATTCCAAAAGTGAAAGTAAGATTTCATACAGCTCATGAAAAAGGAAACCAGTGTATTTTCTTGATGATTAAAAAAGCTTTCTTAGGAATCTGTTCCACTGCAAGACTTTTAGATTTTTTATGTAATGATCGTAGATGTTTTGCAAAAGTAAGTGTCTTAACGCATTAGATTTCGTAGTCTCCTACAATTTGCTTCACAGCATTTTTAAACAGAATCCTCCCCCCTTAACGCCCCGTGAGCACAGCTAATTTTGAGAAATTCCTCCTTTTTATACCATCAAAGAGAATTCTTGATATTCATGGCGTAATGTTTTCTACGGAAATACCCCAGTTTTAGCCAGTGGTGACAAATTTAAACTAGAGACAAAAGTTGTATAAAACTATGCCACTACTGGCAAAAAACGGGGTCTTTCTGTAGAAAACATTACGTCATGAATATCAAGAATTTCATTATCACACTAGCGGTCCCAGACACTAGTTCATTACCTACATCGAAGAATGCATGTAAAACTATATATTTTAAAAAGATTTAACTCAAAACGATGACCTTGCAGTGCTAGTTTCCACCACAAACGATTTGCTTCCAAAAAGCTTCAAATTAGAGAGGGATCCCTTAGCCATCGTGGCTAGCCATTGTGTGAAGACATTTGATTGTGACTTTGAAACACTTTGAAAATCTTTGAAAATCGTTGGAAATGTTTCTCGTAAAAATTGAAAAATGAAATAGTAGAGGCGCTTCTGAAGCTCTTTAAAATACTACAAATGTAAAGAAATTACGAATTACTCAAAATTCAATGTGGAGGAATGCTGAAGGTTTCCGCAGCCAATTGTTAAAATCTATAAAAGTCATTGACACTAATCAGGGAGGCAAAAATTACCAATATCGTTACCTGTGTTTTTGCTAAAAGTGTTAATCTAAAACAAAGCCCCCTGAAAAATATTACGGCATCGCTAGCGAAAATCAAAAGGCTGTACAAGAAGGCTTCATACAGGTATTATAAAGATTTGATGACGATGTGTTCTGTTTTCCAACTTCTAACAGATCTTGGTGGACTTCTACTTGAGTGTTGCTAAAGATTCTGATTATGGTAAAGCTTGTCAACGTGAAACCAAAGAAGGTGAAGAGCACACTCAAAACACTGGAATCTCTCTTCGCTTTTGGAGAGGAAGCAGTTATCCAAGATCAACTGACAGCGGTGCTTTATTTGCATATATAAAGTATTATTGTGAATCGCCAGAACCTGTTACACGGAATTATCCAAGAACGCAACGCCAAATCATCTACGGTACTCATCGAGTTCCAATTAGCATGTATTACTTTTTTGTCGGGTAGGTTTACTTTTTACTTATCAATCTATCTATCCATTCGCCATTTGCCTTTCTCAGGACTCTTGGATATCTATCAATCTAGTACAAATGTGATTGGCAGAGATCACCGAAGACACTAGCTGTAGTGACTTTGATAAGATATAAAGTCTTTTGGAGCTTGATTTTTAACTAATATTTTTAATAATGTTTAATTCCAGTTTCAACAATATGGACACGGATAACGGAGTGTTAATTACACAATTTTCAAATGCTACCCGACCGGACACAAGGGAACGAAACTTGCCAGCACGTGCAGCAGTTTTTGGAATGCATACCGTTTATCACGACGAAGATTCTTTGAAGTTCCTTGGTAAGGATTACCCTCATCGAGTTTCCTTTTTAAGAGTTACCCTCATTGAGTTTCATCGTTAAGACTACAGATTTATAAAGCCCGAAGGGCTAGATGGCGTGCTATAAGCTTTTCCAAGCCTTCCAAGCAAAAAAAATAAATATTGGAAAAAATATTGTTGCTATAGTTTTCGAATACCTGCGAAGCTTCTGATCGGTCAGACCGTCAGACATTCTATTGTAATGTCTCACGGTACACTTTTCAGCAAAAGCACGACTTTTAGCCCGTCTGGCTTTATAAATCTACAATTAAGACCTTTTATTTTTAAAGATTCGAGTGCTAAATTAGAAGATTAAATCTTCGCTTTTGACCACGCTATTCAAGGGTGGCGGGCGTTTGTTGGGCGGCTATGTAATCGAATACTTTATTTCTCTTTCATTTACAGTAACGGACACGAACCGAGACCACATCCGTTGTGAAGTGGAAGGAAGAATGCTTGTAAGTTCCTCATACCATTAAAAAATGGGTGAAAATTCATTCTTTGAGGATATCTAATCAAATGTTTGTTGTTTCTGTAAAAAAGCTACATTTTCTTACTGGCTAAATGACTTTCCTTTTTAATTAGTTTGGCCTTGCCTTAGTAGCAAATATTTTATTCTTCAATGATATTTTCTGCTCATCTTTCACTTGAGGAACTTCAAATCAAAAGATTTTGACTAGTTAGGTTTATAATATTCACCCTGATTCTCAGGAAGGCTGTGCGTTGAGTCTGCATCATTTGCCAAAGACAAAGAAATTCACCAAGACCTTCAACGTGGTAGTCACCAAATTCGCACATTCTTCAATGAGTTTTTCTTCGCATGTTTCAAGAATGTCTTTCTTGGTTGAAGTTGAACGTTTGGTTGCACCTCTCTCCGCCTCTTCTTCAGCCAGGGCGGAAATCATGGCGGGCGTTCCTTCTTGTCTCTCAATCCACGGTAACGGTGCTCACGTCGAAGAGCATGATGATATCATCGGTCGAAGCGTCAGGTATTCAGTTTTTTTTGTTTTAAATCAACTACAAATATACAGTTGACACTCTCTAATTCGACCTTCCCTTATTCGATAAGCTCCCTTATTCAATGAAACTCCAATTCCCCTTGAAGATCGAATTAGAGAGCGTTAACTGTACTTTATTCAATCAAAGACTCAATGTCTGGAAAAGAAGAAACAAACCTTTTCTTTTAGCCAGTTATGGTGGTATTTTAAGAGCGTAAATCATTTACAACCATGTCTAACCCAAAAAACGTTAATTTGTTGATTCAGAGAGATTGCATACGAGAGAGTTGGAGGACGTCGTATCATAACCAGAGCTGATCCACAACGAAGTGGAATCACTTACACTTACAATGGTACTATCGATAAACATCGTCCTGAAGGGATATATCCAACCTGTTACCGTATCGTCACTGCGTAAGGCTCTTTTTACTCTTGTGATACTTTTCTGTCTCGCTTAAAAGGAAGAAAGAAATCCCAGTTAGGGCAATAAGCTAACGAAGAAAATTCCAGGTTTTCTAATTCAACGTTTCCCCTCGTTTATATGACGTATTTCCTCCGAAAAACGCCGCCAGGATCTTAGGTAAAATGTTCGTTAGAGGTCTGCGTTCATAAAGGATTGCTATATTTAAATGGTGGCCGTTTGGGAGTTTTAAACGACACCACAAATATTGCAAACAAACATTCGAATAGGCTTTTCCAAAAAAGATTTTACCCCCACTGTTGAGGCTATTGATTTTTCGAAGTGTTTAGCCCCCTGGATATCCTCTCTTATAAAGATGCTTACCCCTGGATATCGTATTTTTTACTTGAAAAGACAACTTTACCCCCTGGATATCCGCCCCCTTGTAGATATTTAACCCCCTGGATATCCACTTTTGAACAAAAATTGTTAACCCCCTTGGATATCTGATATCTTCAACACGGACTATTTCTGGAAAAGCCCAATATAGATAAGACCTGATCAATTCGCAATGATTATGCTTGTATACACAAACTGAGAAGAGTCCCTTTCTTCTTTATAGAGATCCCGAAAACAACTACATATATTCCAAACAAGTTTGCACACAAGTCTCAACTCTTAAAGGTAGGTTTCCATTGACAGTTTGAAAGGTAAGGTTTAGTTTATAGTAGCAACGGCATACTTTAAGACGACTTTTTTTCCACTGGGACGTCTACTTATGTTGCACTTATATTACACGTTTTTTTTTGAAGTAATTTTCATATAAGCGTTCAAGGCCTATTTTTCTCGTCCAAAGGTAACAAAAATTTCGAATTGTTGCCCATTGTAGTGAATTAGTTTTGAAATGTTTCCTTATCATATTTTCGGCAGATGGTTTTGCTTTGAAGACAGAATACAACTACCCAAAACACGGGGGTAAAGCAATGGTTGATGACGTCAAAACTTTGAATGTAGTCGTGCATGGAGCTGTAAGTTGTTGGTTCATTCAACGAATAACTAATTTAGAAAATTGCAACTCTTTATTAAACATGACAACCTGGTTAAATTGATCGAAATTAAAAAGAACTTAAACAAATTTATTCAAGAAGAAAGGCAGATATTTTTCACGAGGAATCTCCTCACTAGATCCCATACTATCAGCTGCAGAAAACCTGTCGTTATTCCGAATACACCTTTTCAACCGTAGCCGCCAGTTGCCGTGCGGGTATTTTTTGTTTCGCCACCCTAAACTCGATCCAATCCTTTTTTTGACACATTTTTCTATTGTCTATAGATGCAAAAAAGGACTGGGATGGTTTTAGGGTGGTAAAACGGAGCAAATAGTGTCGAAAAGGTTGAAAAGGTGTATTATCTTCCCATACTAATGAACTTCCACATTGGGAAATAAATTCATTGGCTAACAACACCACGGTTTTCAAATCATCGAGCTCAAATCCGGAAGGGCTAAAAGTGAAATCTCTTTCGTGGAAAATAAAGCCACATAAAATTCATTGTCATAGTCTGTGTCAGATTCGTAGCAACCGTAGTGGTAGAAGGTTGTGGGTTCATACCAAAGATTTCCAAATGGTACTTGGTGCCTCTCTGCTTGATGCTCATGCAGCAATTAAGACAAGAGTCAAGGGTAAGTGGAGCAATCCAGGGAGAAAGAGTGGCGCCCTCCCCTACCTTCAAGTAGATAACTATCAAAAGAGGAGCCTCCGGGCCGCCTCCGACTGCGGTCGCAGACTATGTCACATTTAAAATATATGTAAGGTGAAAACAAACAAAAGGCTAGATCCAATCCGTCATTCTGAATACGGTGCAAATTTTAAGGTGGTAATATATCTTGCGATTATTGTCTTTCTTTCAGATGAAGGAACCAACAACGTTCAGTGTCGCCATCTTGGAATATGAAACAGACAGATCAGTTTATTCTTTCGATTACAACGAACGTAACATAAAAGAACATTACAAAACGGAAAACGATCCTATAAAATTGTTCATCACAAATATCACCATCACTCTCCCCTACATGACGTCATTGGTGGCTAATCGAAAGTATTACGTCATCTTTAACAAGTATCCCTACGCACTACCAGGGTGTAAAGATCACCAACGAGATTCACCAATGAACAAAGATGAATGGACATTCACTACTGAAAGTAAGACCTTTTCACTTTTCTTTCTGATATCTTACTAATTCATAATATGCACCATTACAATGTCTTCCACAGACACAACAGCTGATTGGTTGAAAGTGACGTATTGACTGATTTTACGTCACTTACAACCAATCAGCTATTGGGTCCATGATATAATGTCAGAAGACATTGCATCCATATCATGAATAACTAGAAGCAGATTTGGTGCCAGATGTGGAGCTTTTTTTTTCCTACATACACCACCAGATCCGAAGGTGAGGAAAGTGTTAATATTTTGAAGGTGTGAATAATGGAATTCAGCCAGGACACCATTAGAATTTTTGAGGATGCCTACCTATGAAGCAAAAAAGAAGTAAATTTCAAATTTTCAAATGAACATATAAAGAACATTGATAAACCAATCAATTCTTGATATGCGTAAGTCAAGATGACGTCATATTTTCAACGGAAACGCCCAAAAAAAAGCCGGATTTTGACCTCCGTGTTTCTATTTTTAGTAGCAGAGAGGGGTCACATCCCGGATTTTTTTGGGTGTTTCCGCTTGAAAAATGACTTACGCATATCAAGAATTCAAAACACGTGAGATGTTTTTTTTTCTTTCAGCGGTGTCGAACAACCCACCCATGCCCATCGATGGCGGAGAGATAAAGCATGAAACAGAGTTGATGTGTAAACACGATTCTTTTAGCTTCACTTTCAAACAACTTCACAATTCCACGTATGTTGTCTCGTTCAGTTTTTTTTTTCAATTTGATACAACACCCCTGTGTCACAGACCCGCTGGGACCCCAGCACCATTGGAAAATTTGGCAAAAAATTCGTCACCATTGGGAGAACACCCTGAAATTCCACCCCCACTGAGAAATTTACTTTGATTTCATCCCTATCCGAAATTCAATGTTTAAAAATGACACTCCAAAACTATTCCCACTGGAATTTGTGACCTTAGAACAATAGAATTTCTATCCCCATTGGAATTTCAATAGGAATTTTTATCTTCAGTGAGGTAAAATTTCCACCGGGGCTAGGAGACAGGGGTGTGCTATAATTTTGAACTGTAACTTTTGATGTGTTTATACCGTTTTTTGACGTTTACACAAGGCTCACAAAGTTCATGTAACGCTCGATGAACGCTGAAACACAGCTTGTTTGTGGCAGCTGGATTCTCTCTCTTATGAAGAAGACACCCCCTTCTCACAGACGCTGTTGGATCCCTTCCCACTGGAAAAATGCCCAAAAAATCGTCCCCAGTGGAAAATTATACTGCGAATATTGGCTCTATTTAAAATATTCAAATAAACTAATCCTCACTGCAAAATATTATATGCTATGTTTTGTATCCCCACTGAACTTGGTGACTTGAAAACAATGGAATCTAAATATCCACATCGAGTTTCGGTCCGTTATTTTACCCCCACTGGCTGAGAAAATCCTACCGTTTCTGTAAGAATGGGGTGTAAGAAGTGCCACTAAGAGTGGTTTCGTTACCCCAGTGCAACTTGTGAGCGCTGTTAGAATCATAAAAAAAAACAAACGAGGGGTCTGTGTATGAGTTTTGTTACTGGTATTCTGGGTGGCAAGTTACTGGGAGTAGAGAGTTGTGTGACGCTCCATCTCAGCATTTGATGTAAAATGTCTAGCGCAAATGGAAAAGGGGATAGACTCCCTCACTCTCTCACTCTATGCTCCGCCGACAGCCACCAGATGAATATAGTTATTTACTTTACTTTTTATCAATTTACAGAATGCCAATCAAAAAAGTGACTTTGTTGAAGGATGATTGCGAGATGAGATACGATCGAATGAGCAACATATACGACGCCTTGAACATCATGTTCACGAAGTGCGGCACACAAATGAGTGAAGACGAACATCACATTGTCTTCAGCAATATCGCACGTGTCTATTACACTAATAGAACGACCTCCAATTCACTCATCACCCGAACCAAAACCATGAATATCAAGTAAGCTTTTTTATGACATCGCCTGTGCGCCTGAGATTAGATTGTTATTGTTTTCTGCACACCACGCGGATCTCTAAAGAGATGTATGAAAACCACTGACCTTTGTATATCCCTTGACCAAGTCACTCAATGCTGGCCAAACAAAATATTATGATCAGAGTTTTTTTGAAATTGGTACCCACGGTGAGAGCGCTAGATTAGTTTCGTTTGTACACTAATGATGTAGCACCGTTTGTCTTTAAGGCAAAGTTTCAAACCCTACAATAGCTTCTTTGCGGGTACCAACTTTTAAAAGAACTTCGATCAAAGATGGCGGATATAGCTTGGTCCAGGGATATATAAAACTCAGTAATGAAAATAAACCATTTCTCAGGAGTAGGAATGAACACGGAGTTGCGTAACGACAATTGAAATAGAGCGATGTATATTGGAAACAAGATAAAGTTTTAACATCCCGCTTGAAACAAGATTTTTGTAATAGAAGTCACTATTATACTCAGATAGTTCATTTTCAAGCGCCTTTATAGGTTTACCGTGCACGTAAGAAAGTTGTTGCAATCTGTTATCAGAATACCATTTTCTAGATCCTATCGGACTTCTTTTACTTCAGTCGGCAGGGATTTTAAGCTTAAATATATTCAATTGATTCGGGAACAGGCTTATATATTTCAATTTTTTTAAAAATTTAAAAACACACTACTGCCAGTTTCACATTTAATGCGAACATCAGGTATAAAAATTCTCTGTACAATATGGTATAAATACTTATTCTACAGGGTGTCCAGAAAAAAAGTAAATGAAGACTTTTACGAAGAAAAGTTTTTGAACTTTGAAGAGCTTATTCTTTCTTTCATTTATGTAGACTTGAGTGTCGTTTACCAAAGACACAAATCAACACGTTAAGAGGAAAACCAACCAGGAATGCAACGGACGGAGGAGACGGTTCTGGACCTGAGGGAATCGTTGTTGGTCCACAGTTTATCGAAATTCACGACACTGCACGTATGTCCATCTCCTTCTTTCTATGAAGTGTTTTATAAGAAAATTCATCCCAGCTGGCACACAACGTTGTATCATCTAACGTTATATGGACGTTGTGAACGCATCTAACGTTATATGGACGTTATATGGACGTTAGATAAACGTTGAAACAACGTTGTGTGCCAGCTGGGTAAAGCTTAGAACCTATTACTGCACCTCCGTGTAGTCTCCTTCCTGTTGTTTTCTCCCTTTGAGTCTTTCCTCGTGTGAGTCTCTCACATCAAAAGTCTTTGAAAAAGTTGTCCAATTTCTCACCGGACAGAATCAACTTCCAAACAGGATAACTTACGAACTTGAATTTGAAAGCCATAAAAAGAGAAATATTTCATTCTGACTGGCAAAAACTTCCACCAGATCATTGAGACAGGGTGGTATTCTTAGGTGTCCAATGAATACCCCAACTGCTTATAAATTTTCGATTTTCGGGGATATTTATATCTGACAAGTAAATACTCCTCGCTTATTAAGCACGTGAGAGTAAGTTTGTAAAACGATAAAAATATTTTGTACAATTATTATTAGGATCAAACGCTTCATTCCGCATCGATTTCCAAGTTTACAAATCACTCCAATACGGTCACTCATACGGCAGAGAAGAGTTTCCAATCTATTTGGCTGTCAGTAACAGAATCTACTTCGAAGTTAGCATCGATAAAAAAGATTTAAGCATCTTACCAAGAACCTGTTATGCTACCAAAACACAGAGTTACCAAGATGAACAGAGATATCATTTGATCCAAGATAGGTAGATACCCTGATTTGAACCTCTACATTATGATAACTGGCATCTCATGAAAGAGGATGCCTGAGTCTGTATTGAGTGGTCTAAGAATTGTCTCCTTTTTAATCGTCTAAACTGTAGTTTATAGTACCTACAAGCTTGTTTTTTTGATCAAGTGCGTTAATCCGACGTGAACCACTAGGGAACAAGGCTAGCGCATTTCCACCACGATGTAGTGTGAAATCAATGACTAGCACAGTAACTGATAATACTTGAGTTTCTGTCCACCCAATTCCTAATACACACAAGATGGATAGGCGAACTTGTTTGTTTCTCGATATTGGGAGTAGTCTAAAGCTTTGGCTGATAGGAAAACACTTCAGTTTGAATTTAGTTCTTACAGTCCGAGTCAAAGCTGACTCTTTTAGTTTAGCTAACCGTTGCATAAAAATATTTTCTTTCCTCTCGACCACAGTTGTCCTAAAGACCAGACGTACGTCATGCACAATGACAACATCGCTAAAAACAAATTCCGCTTCAGCGTCCAAGCATTCAACTTCAAAGATGGCGGAGATAGTATTTTCGTACACTGTCATACGTATGTATGCAAAAATCAAACGGATGAACAATGTCAATTCGGCTGCCATAACAATGGAAAACGGTCTCGCAGAAGCATCGAGTTGAAAGAAGAGGTTGAAGGCTACATGACCTCTACACTAGAAATCAAAATCAAGGGTAAGTTATACATAGTAACTACCCTTTTATAATTTCAACTAGGTTAAAGCATGGTATAAGAAAGCCGTATGGTTAAAGGTTTTATTTTTAAATAAGTGTTTCCGAATTCATATTAGATACATATTTTATATCAGGACAGTGTCTGTCTATTGTTATATTATGCAGATATAAGCAAAAAATATTTTTCTTTTCCTCTTTCTGACTAATCTTGCTCCACTCCAAATGTGAAAAAGCTCGTAATTAAAATTGATGAGTAAGCAAACGATATCACTCTTATTTAAAAACAAAAACCTTAAACTCGACTCTATTCAAATCTTGATTAAAATAAGCCAAGTCTTTCCTTGCCTTGCTTCTTTAAGCAATTTTGAAGGGCAAAAGTATTTTCACAATCACTTTACCAACACGATTCCTTTATTCAAAACATTTTTGTTCTAATCACCTAGGCGACAAGATTGCAGTTATCCACAACAGATCATCCAGTGATGATGAGACAACAGACGATCAAAGCAAGACTATGTTGTTGTACCTTCAAATCCCTGTGGCCATCGCTGTCTTCGGTCTCCTTTTCTTCGCTTACAAATGTCTCCAAAAGAGAAATGCTTCTTCAAATGGTGGTGTCTTCTTTGAAGAAGAAATGAAGTTGAAGAAAAATGAAATGCTGTAAATGCTTTGTTGTTGTAAGTTAAGGAAGTCAAAAATGCTGGAGAAACTTTCGCTGAATTTGTAGAACAAACATCCCTCTACCACTAAAGCTGATAAAGAAAATACATTATAGCAGCTTAATGTTCATTATAATCGAGCAAGCTCTGGTATCAGCCTCAAAATTGTTTTAGTAATTGCAGCGTTGTGTTTTTTTATTAAACACTTTAGATTTTTGTTAAATAAATTTTGTAACCATATGACCTAGAAGATGTATTTATTGGGTGTATTTAAGTCAAGGAATAGTTTTTCAATGAACATATAATCATAGATTGTAGATTTTTTTTCAAATTTCGAAATATATTTTCAATATAATTTTGTTACTCGCTAACTAAATATAATTCTTAGAAATTTTCTATCCAGGTAGGAAACGTCCCCTTATCTCCCTAGCGATTGAAGGTCAGAGGTTGTTGCACCAAATTAAAGAGTAAGTGGTTGGTGTATAACCAAGCAAGCAAAATGAAACTCACTCTAGATTCAAGGACGTGTATTTTGTAATGTATATAAAGATAAGTTATTTCATTTGAACTCATCAACTAGAAGTCATACATGTAAACCACCTCTCATTCACCCTTTATGTAGGTTATGATGTATCAGCCAAATTAGAACATTTACGGGTTCTATTCAGGAAACAGAATCGACTAGTAGTGCTAGTTAGGGTTAGGGTTAGTACAGAGTACTGAGATAAAATTAGGGAATGCCTAAGAAAGTGTGATATTTACAGAATATTAATAAAACTAAATAAAATATTTTCTAAACCTACTAATCGGAGAAAAGCAAGCCGTACGTCCAACGGAGCTATAATTTTGACAAAATGTAATAACTTAAAATAATTTACCCACTTAAGAATGATTATAATAACAACTTTTTTATCTTTTGAAATTCTGTTTTATCCATTTATGCATCAACCTCGTCACTACTCCTTGAATCAACCGACTCCGCCACAGAATTTGTTTTGCAGTTGATAAACACTTTTTTGACGATTACCATAGAAACGGTGACAACAAAGATGGCCAGCCCGACAATGACAAGCAACCCATTCGTTCCGCTCAACACATGCGACGCTTCTTGCTGCTCCGGAGATAATTCTAAAAGGAAAACATAATATTTTTCACTGCACTGTCAAAGTTAATGAGCGGCAACCAAAAAGGGCACCGAAAACACGTTTTTCTATAATAACAAATTATATAAGAACATCAGATTTCGATGGCAAAAGTATTAAGAACAACTTAAGAACATTTTAAAGGTTTATTCATTCTAAACACCACAAATTTCTAAGGAAAATTTACAAAAATATTCACAAATGGTGAAATTGAGAACATTTAAAACTCAAAAGGTTAAGAACAAAAAGGCTTCAAAAATTTCGGATGTTCTTATATAAAAAAAGTTTAAGTAAAATGGCAAACCTTGCTCGAAGAGTTTGAAATTTTTCGTTTTAACAAGAACCATTTCTCCCAGGTTTGTGTCCGTGCTATCTTCAACAGCTTCACGCCTCTTAAGGTTGATAGATGGCGTGCAAAGTGTACATTCGTTTGATTGAGTGTCCAGGCAGACACGGACCAGACATTGAGCATGGATATTACTGGTAGCACCACTGGTCAGATATCTGAAGGCTTCAGTTTTGAATGTAGAAACTGTGTCAGATGGTAGAGATACCCAGCTCGTTCCTCCTTCCAAATTACATCTTTAAGAAAATATTCAATAAAAATAATACATTTTGAATGGAATATATTTTTTAGAGTTGAGTGTATTTAGGGCTGAATACATCCTTACAATGTGCTTCGTCATCTCGGATTGAAATATTCAAATAAATTTATGAATTAGCCCAAAAGCGACTTTCTCGCCCGAAAAAACTGCTAAAAACCAGAAATTAACCAAAATTCTCAATATATTTTGACCGAGATTGTATATGCTATGGTTACTGTTATATGTTAATAGCAGAAAAAAGCGACTTCGTTCGTTAACGCATAATCGGAAAACGGAGCGTATCGTTGGTCGAGTTGGAGACCAACGATACGCTCTGTTTTCCGATTATATTGAAAGTTCCTGTCATCAAAAAACTCTCATAATAAACAACGTTCTACTATTTAATAGATTTTTAAATTCGATGAAAGTACAATGTCCCTTGAAAATCGAATTAGAGAGCGTCAATTGTATGTGAATTTTGTCTTATTGTTTTTGAAAAATTACCTGTTTTGGATCAAATAATAAGGGTTTGTAGATCCATCACCATTGGTTGTCCAACATCTTTGAATGACAGCCTTCACTTCAGATCGTACAGTTAGTGACGTCATTGTGAATTTGATATATTGTCCAACTTTGTACAGACTTTGCGGTGTGTCTGACATATCGGTGTGGCCGAAAGTGAAAGTGAAATCCTCCGTAGCGTCTACATGAAAGGTATGGAAGATTCAGTGTAGAGATCAATCGTGCAAAAAAACAGTTATATTTCGCTTTCAGTTAAATTTGTTACTCGCTAAAATTAGTCTGATTGTTCATTCGAAGCTTCTCCAACGGTCATATAAAGAGATTGAAACTGAAAGACGTGTAAAATGATCAAAGTTGAATTTTGTATATACTCGCTTATTCGCTTATTCTATTTCTCGAATCTCTTTATAATTCGAACTCATTCCTTGGTACCTTAGATAGATAGATAGATAGAGTCGATATTTTACGTGAATAGCCCAGTAATCTAGGACTTTTAGACAGTCTTTCGATTGTTTTCAAGGGGTTCACGGCCAGCCGGCTCGGTTATCTATGAACTGAACGGAAAATTGGAAGGAGCGGAGATTGGCGATCTGCAAACCCCTGGTTTGAGACGCTGACGCCTTTGACCACTTGGCCATCGCTCCATTAAACCCTCTTGAAATACTCTCTGTAACTCGAATGTCTCTGCGATTTGCATAAATAGTATTCCCCGTTCGATTTTGAATTAGCGAGATTCAACTTCGACATGATCACGTCACTAAGAAAAGAAACTAATAACTTACTCTTTCCGTCATTCCCGGTTTGACGATATTGAATCGACAATGTGCTCTCTTCGACGACAGTTCGATTTCTCAAACACATGACGTTGTATTTATCGTATTCTTCACGTCTAATGAAGTCGTTCGGATTTTCACCGTACGTCACAATAACTGTGGCGTTGTAGATAATATGTGTAGCGTCAGCGAATCGGTTTATTCCGCAATTGTTAATTGGTGCACCAAGAAGAACCGTCGATGTGAAGAACTCTGTTTTGTTCATATTTTCATATGTTGAAGCTGTTTTGGAAGAATCCCAAATGTATGTTGAACAAATGTCATCACCTCGTTTCCCTTCGAAGTAGATTTGCCATGTGCGATTGTTAATATGACCTTTGTCTCGCTCATCCAATGCAGTCTTGTTGAACCAAACAACCATGTGAGTATCATCGCACGTGACGTCGAAATCTGAAAAAAACAAGAAAAGAGTTTCCTTTTCCGAGTTATCCATATTTGATCCTTCGCGTTGGTGCAATGCAACATGCTCCAACCCACCAACACAAGAAAAAAAGCGCGTGTCTCATGGTTTCTTTTTTTTGTTTCATGGGACAAAAAGTGAGAAAAAGACCCAAAAGACACGCTGATTTTGTCCCAGGGACAAAATTGAGAGAAGCACAAATGTTATTAAAAGAAAAATGTGGTGGAGACACGAGAAAACGTTTCAGGTTGGTTGGATGGAGCATGTTGCATTGCACCGACGTAAAAAAAACTTCTCGTGAACCCCAAGCCTTTACAGTTTTAAAATCTTCCCTAAAAATACTATCCAATCGTAAAGATACCACCAAATGTCACAGTCGTGCTCTCTCGATAGCTTATTTCATAGGATTCGTGCATCTGTTACATGCCAATTTCTATTCATTTTAAAGGGGAAAATGCACCAATTTGTGCAGATTTCCCTTCGAGAAAAAGTTGAAAAATTCGTCATTTCATCGACTTGGGAATTCAAGAACTCTTTTCTATTGGTTTTATCTTTGTAAAACTTTTAATCTCAATTCGCAAAAGAATGCTCAACCATAAAACATTAACTACTACTGTATTGACGAGAAATTAAGACGATATGTTCTATTTAACAACTTACGTTTTTTCTTAACTCACGTTCTACCTTAGAGTTTAAACCGTTATGCCCTTGATCGATTTGACTGTATGAAAAATAATCCATCATTTTGATAACATACCTTTATCATAAGCATTTTTAGGCTCATTCCCAGAAACGGAGGCTCTTGCAGCTATGGTGACATTTCCGGACACGGTGGTATTCGATACGGTGGTATTCGATACGGTGGCATTCGATACGGTGGCATTCCCGGATACAGTGGTATTCGATACGGTGGCATTCCCGGATACAGTGGTATTTACGGATGATGCGCCACCAGCGGCACCACCACTTCCACCGGAACCACTTCCACCGGAACCACTTCCACCGGAACCACTTCCACCGGAACCACTTCCGCCAGAACCACTTCCACCAGAACCACTTCCACCGGAACCACTTCCACCGGAATCACTTCCACCGGAACCGCTCCCACCGGAACCACTCCCAACAGATGTGATTGCTAAAATTTACGTTTGGAAATAAAGAGCAAATTTATCATTGTATGCAACTAAACGTTTTCTATAAGTAACAACTGTATGAGAACGCAAGGCTTTGGTAACAAACATATTTAAAAAAGGCAAGAACATTAAATCTTTTAGAAATTGCACAAAAATGCTCACAAACTGGTGGCTTCGACACTCAGTTATAAAAATGTGTATTAAATTTAGCATTTGTTATAATTTTTAACAAAAATCAATCCCGGGTAACTTTCCCACCAAGGTTTTGAGCACATGTCTTTTCAAATGAGTCTCTTTGAAGATTCTGTTAGACTTCTCTATGCTCTGAAAGCATAGGTTAGTTTTTCGAACTATGACAATTCCCGTGATATATTATCAAACAAGAACGAGATGTGCCACTTCCCTTAAAAGATGGTTGAGTTAAGATATTTATGTAAGTTACAATATTAGATGTTCTAAAATCTATCAAATGTCCTACCCCACATTTTAAGATTCAATTATCACGTTATATCTTACTCAGTCTTTTCCTATTTCAGATCGATCCTAATAATCATTGTTTTCTGCACACCACGCTAAAACTCCAAACGGATGTGCGAATAGTAAACGATCTCGGATTTTTTAAGGACTGCACTCGTTTCAAGGGCCTGGGAATGACAGCAGAGTTGTGTGATTGTTGTTAGAAACAGGGTGCTGTATCAGGAAAAGAGTTTGATTTTTGACATCGCAGCACTTGACAAGATTGGTCATTTTCTTCAGACAGTTAGTTTTCAAGTGCCTTCAGAAGGTTTACCGTGCGTGTAAGAAAATTATGGCCATCTGTTATCAGGTTATAATTTGTTTGACCCTTAAGAACTCTCCACAATACTGATCTTTATCCGCTATGGTTTATCAGGACCGCACCACAGCAACACTTTATTGCTTCAATTGTAATACATATCTATGCATATTACGTTCAACAATTTCATAAGTTTTCTCTTAAAACCATAATAAAACCACCAGTTACGATTTTTCAATATCCTATACCTCGTACCATAACACTCTGAACTTTGAATGAGTTTATTTTCTTATCAACTACTGCACTGTTATACAAAAATGATAATACTGTTTTTTAGTTTTATCAAAAGAGTGAAAACCAAAGGCTTACCTATTATTATTCAAGCAAAGCTTTTTAAGATTACTAGACTATGACTAGAGGTCATGTATCTTAGCTCTAGTTTAGACCGCCGACTTTCTGCCCTGCCTATTCTAATTGTTAGAGTAGGCAGAAAGAGGGCACAAAGTTGGTTGTTAAAATCTTTGCTTGGAAAGGTTTGGAAGAAGACATTGCACTGACGTCAAAAGAGGGCTATGCATCACTTTAGACAGCCCACTTTCTGCCCTCTTTAATTCACAATTAGAATAGGCAGGGCAAAAAGTGGGCCGTCTAAACTAGAGCTTACTTTGATCAAATGCCACCAAATGGACGGCGAAATTTTCCGAACCAGAAGGACCAAAGTAAAATCAATACATCCTACTTAAATTGTAATCTTCAATCAAAAGCTAAACTTAAAAAACTGTAAAACTTGCCAAAATAAATCTTCTTTATTTTTTGACTAACTCTTGAAAAATCTGAGGGAGAGAGATAATGTCTGTATGAATCGATATTGGACCATGGCTCAGATACGATTAGCGAGTTGATGTATTTGTTATTGTAAGGATGGACTGAAGCGATTTTAAAGAAGCCATTTCATCTGACCCAAGAATTCGGGGACGGTAAGAGTGCTGATTTACCATCGTCCTCAACTCATCAGAATCCAATCGTCTCCGTTGCAAAAAACTTCCCTGTTCTATTTTCTAACAGAAAAAATTAAAATATCGGTGCTATTAAATACTTTTTATGCCTTAGGGTTAGCTTAGGGTTCCTTGTTACAGCCCACGATATGCTCAATACACTAAGACACTGATGGATAGAAATATTTCTAAAAACTTACGATCGGGGCATTCATTTCCGACTTGTTGGAATCCTTCACAACAAGAATATTGCATTACTTGTCTGTAAAATATTTGAGGTGTTGAGTAGTATGTTGGATATGAGCTGGAAAATGAAATAATGAGCACATCTTTTGAATACGCGGCTTGTATAGAAATGAGAAATGGCGAGTAAGGCAAGTAATGGCGGGTGAAAGCAAGTTCGATATTTGACGTACGACATTATGTCGACTTTGCTTATACGGTGTTTTGGTGTTGTCCCATACAGAGCAAAGTAGACAACGACCTCTCGCCTTTGGTGACGACCCGTACGGGCAGCCCTGCAACCGTAGCCGTAGAATATCTCCGATACATAATCTCGCTAATCTATGGGGTCAAGCTGGAGTTTTTACAAGCTTTTATTTGATTTGGTTGGTCGTTAGCGTGTAATAAAACAATTTTGTTACTTTATCTAAAGAACGCGTCATCTCTATTATTTCAAATGACTAATTAGTGAAGTATCTTATAAAAACTCCATCCAACTTCATCCCAATTTATGGTTAAATATTTGCCTGTTCAATTAAAAGGAAAACCAAATTTAGGCCATGCGAATTACCCTGATCTATAACAATATTGGTCACATCCTCCTTGGCTGCCAGACTTGCAGCAGAAATAAGTGGCCCTGTATGCAGTCCTGGATCTTGTTTGTTGGCCGTAGTAAGATTGTATCTTTAGGCTCTCACAAACATTCAACCTAAAGAGAAAAATAAAAAATCACTGATCACACGACCTATATTTTATCAAAAACAAAAAGATGCAGCATCTTTCCTTTGCACCGTGCATTAAAACTTCTGGTAATTCTTACAACATATGGCGGAACGCCTTGGAGACTCAATTTTTCCACTCGTGGTAAAATCGACAACTTTCACCTTTACAACTGAACACGCACGGGAAATAAAACTTTGTTCGAGTCAAGCAAATTATGTGAGGATGATTTATAAACTAACAGAAGGGACCATAAAACCTATTCGAGTTAAAAACACTCTACAGTAGAATACAGCCTAAAGATTATCACGAAGTATCTTACCCTGCTGGATTTAGTTGTTCACCATTAACTTGACTGTCGATGGAAAGGTGAAAAAGGAAGGTTGCAATCAAAAGAAATACGGAATACGAAGTCATCGTGTAGCCGTGTGATGTTCTCAACGAACAAGTGTGCTTTGCTTATCATTCGTTCGTTCGTGATGTAAAAATTCTCACAAGCTGACTCCAATTTATATCATATTATCCAATTAACAAAATTATAAAATATGTTATAAAATTTACACACCATTTTAATAAAGCATTTTTTGATCAATATTTTACAAAATAACAAATTCCAATGGCACTAAAAGTTATGAAATATCCCTTTCCGCAATACTTCGACCGCACTGTTGCGTTAAACAGCATGGCACGTACTTTTTTATAACAGTTCACGTAATGAAAAAAAGATAGAAATCGAATATTATTAAAGGGACTCCTGGGTCATTGGAGCTTTTCAGAGCACCATATCATATTAATCCAAAAACCCCAAATGTAATGAAAAAAATGTAATGAATAAGTGTAAAACTTGCAACCCTTCAGACTGTCATGGTGAAGACCACAATATCAATTTTGTAGAGAAAAGCAGCGTGGGAGAGGTTGGCTTTTGCATATAGAAAGGGCTTTGTAGTCTATTTTATATTTTAGCTGCTAACTTGGTTGGTGTATCCTCGAGAAAAAAAACATTTCACTGCCGGGTCATTTCAAATTCTTGGAAATCAAGTAAAGACCAAAATTAAAAATTTATGATTGTACTTAAGCTAATGGAAAATAATTGGAAAATGTTAACATTTCAGGAAGTTTGTTTTTTACGTGATATTGGGGTAAGTGACTTACTTTGAGCAACAACCCAAGAGTCCCTTTAAAGATTTCGAATTCAACTGTAAGCAAGAATCTTCGTCTTTCAACAACTCAAATTTGGACCATTTTTATGAATTTCAATAAATATCTTAAAACGCTTTATTGCAAACCCAATGAAAACTATTTTGTACTTCGATTATGTCTATCCATTACGATTCTAAGACCATGTTCACACACACTACAGTTCTGTTTCGCTCTGAAACGAAATGAAGCAATTCTTTTGGTTAGAAGTAAAGTAAAACTTGAATTTAACCAATAGAATGGCTTCGTTTCGTTTCGTTTCGTTGATCTAAACAAAACGGAACTGAAACACTGTGTGGACACCAAAACATTTGAAACGTCAACAAAGAACAAGCTACAAAGAAAAACGGACCAAAGCAGTCACGCTCCTTTATTTTCATTGGAACCACGAAGCTGATCCGTTTTTTTTGCTCTCCGAAACATTCCAAAATAAGCATGAACTTTCGATCCGCGAACAAAACAATACCGGAGCCAAACGAAATCGTAACGTCTGTGCCAGGGCTTAGTTTACTTCCCAGAAAAGGTGATCTTTCCACAGGAGACGGTCAGCTTCGAATTGATAAAGGACGGAAGAAAATCTACAATAAAGCATCCCAAAAATCAACTCAGATAATTGTTTTAAACTACAAAATTATGATCCTTATTGCTAAGGATTGTGTAGTCTAGTGTAGTGTCCAACCATTTCAGTTCGGTCCATTCGGTAGTGAAGGAAAGATTGTGTTGCTGACAAACAGGCCAAGAATCTGTTGAAAGGAAAAATTAAAGGTTTAATATAAATTGAGAAGGAATTTTGTATTGAAAGTGATATTTATATTTATTTAAAAATGGCTTATTCTTGTTTATAAACAAGAATAAGCCATTTTTCTTCATATAAGTTCCAAGGTATTCTTTGAATTGTCAAGGTTTTAAGGGCTCTGACCATAGTCAGAAAATTGATTTTAGTATCTGAACATAAAAGTTATGTTTTAGATTCTTTAACACTATTAACAAAGAATTGCCTTTATAAATAGCTTTTTAACCCTTTGCGTGCCGTTACCTTGTTTTTGTACCCCAATCTATTTGCCGAGGGGTAATTTTTTTTAGTAACCTGATTATATAACCCTATTATATATACGACATGCAAATTTTAACTCGTGTTGCCGCATGTCGGATATATACGACAAGGATATTTTATTCCTATTTGCCAATGTTTGACATTTGTATTTGACATTTGTTTTATATATATTTATGATAGACTAAAATAAACCTGAAATAAATCTTTTGAGCACTTAATATATACTGTCACTATTACTATTTGGATTTTTTTATGTCGGACATATACGACATTGGCAAATAAGAAAACCATTTTCCTAAAAGCTGATTTCTCGGCAATAGAGCTCCCTCTTTTTTAAAGGCCTCGGCAATTAGGTAAAAAAATTAGATGTCGGATATATCCGACATTGGCAACTAGAGTGAAAATTTGCATGTATGAACTTTAAAAAGACGTTAATAATATGTTGCATCACCTTCTTTTATAAAAAGTGCTAAGTTTTAATGGGTAATTAACCTTTTTGTTTCGAACTTTTTTCAAACTGTCCGCAAAGAATTGAACTATTTTAAATTTTGCAGAAAATCTTTCTAAAAAGATGTGTCAAAAGTTATGACTGTTTTTTTTAAGCAAAATCCAGATGAAAAATTGATGAAAAACCACTATTTTGAAGATTTCGAGACAAAGAAGCATTTACAAAAATTTTCCGCAAAAATATTTATTGTTCGGTAAAAGATACACCATCTACTACGAAAAATTTTTCAAAATGTTTTTTCTTCGCCGAAACTAAGCTCTTCAAAGTTGAAATACTCTTCCTCGAAAAAGTCTTCATTTTCTTCTTCATCAAACTTTTTCAATGCAATTTTTGAATTTTCAGATTCAGGAATAGTTTGTCTAACAGAAAATGTATAACATGCCATAGTTTTGTTGGTTACATCAGTCAGAAAACACATTTTAAATTTTAATTATGAAAAATTTACTATGGTCAGAGCCCTTAAGCCCGGAGCTCTTTACGGAGTGGCGCTTATCAGGGAATGACGCTCTTTCCAAAATTCTAAAAATCGATTTCAAAACAAGTGATAGGCTTAAACGAAACCCCTAAATCTGGGAACAATTTTTGGTTTGGTCCGGCTTTCTATACTCAGGAATGTTCCCATCTTAATCTTTTTTTATCATAACTTCGAAAAGATAAAAAATGGCAATGTAAAAGTCAAAAATTAATTTGTAGGCCTCTTTGGTGTGCAGCAAACTTTGAAGTTTGAACCATTTAAAGGCAAAAAAAGATTCTTAGAAATGTGTGGATACCCCCTGGAAAATGGGAAAATTTGCAAAAATAAACCTTTGAGAAAATTTATTTTCATACTTTAAAAGTAAGGGTGGACGAAAATCAGTCTTTTAACCTCTGAAAATTTTAGAATAGCTTTTTATTCCCTGGAAAAATGAAGAAATATTCATCGTCCAAATTTCATAAAGTTTTGATTTATATTTCTCGAGATATTCAACTTTTTGTATTTATGACGTCATCAATCATGACGTCATAATCACGTTTTCTTAAGATATCTCTAATGATACTGAGAAAGAATTTAAGTTACACCGAATACGGTATTCTACATCCAAATACGCTTCCAAAATTGTATAGTTTGTTATGGTTTAGGGACTGGAACTGGGGCGGAAAAATTATTGCAATTCTGGGACATGCATTAAGTTACCCGAGCATTCATCTCCGATTGTCCCCTGGAAATGTTTGTCCACCCTGGAAATAAAATGGAATGGCAAATGTGGGAGAAATATGCTGAAAATAACTTTTCTAAAACTGCCAGAATTTCCATAAAAAGACTAGAAAGTGTAATAACAAAAATTATTTTACAAACACGTATTCGAACCCTAGAATCTATTCACAAACCCTTTAAGGTATAACCATATTGATATTTTTTAAATAATTCAAAATTCAAAATAGAAAAATGGCATATGAATCTAGTTTTGAATTAGTTAAATTGAATTATGAATTTCATATGAAGTTCATTTAGGATAGATATAAATATTCTGATCAAATTTTCAGTTAGCTGAATAAGGATAAAACTTCGATGATTATAGTAACATATATTTTTTGAGAATATTTTTGGTGTTTTAATTGATTACTGACATTATTATTCTCACAGATCCGGTAAAATTTTTTCAGCCAGTGGAGATATATAAATAACTCGATGGGGAGAAGTATTTCCATATTTTTCATGGCTGGGGATTTCAATTCTTTTGTTTTCAAGTCAGAAAATTCAGTGGAGATGGGAAAATAGCATATGAGAAGGGGGAGTATTATTGGAGGGGGAGGGTCTTCTCAGAAGAAGTTTATCCGCCTTTAGAAGAAGTTAGGGAATCGATTTTAACATACTGAATCTCGTTGAAATAAAATATCCCAAATAAATTAATTTGCCTCTCTCGGGTAAGTTATGGCATGTCTGAAAATTACCATAATTTTTAGATCGCATTAGCCGACAGAAAGTGACCAAACAAATGACTGAACATGATGGGTACTATGATGTGAAGTCTGTCCAGATATAATTGGCAGTGGAAACAAAAATGCTTGTAACTTTTCATAGTCAAATATAATTATGGAAATTTTTTTTGTTTGTTTTAGAGAATCAAAAGCGCTATATTTGAATTTATTTTTGGTTGAAAAATTTGCGATTTTTAGCGGTTAAATCTGCGATTGTAAAAATTGAGCTTTTTTTCTACTTATGCTATAACGTTCATTTTTACACCAGTGGTAGTTTAACCTTAGGTTAAGAAGTTTGTTAAATTTCAAGGCGAACAGAAAAGTCCTTCGGAAGATATGAGACCCGAAATACCCCTTGGTAGCACTTTTCTGTGAAATATCAAATCTCCAACTTATTACTAAAAACGGGGGTTATGTTATCTTTTTTGAACAGTGCAATTAAAAGTTGGAAAGTGTTTTAAGTGTTGGTGCATTGGTATTATTGGTATCATTGATTATTTCGAAACGAAGTGAAATCACAGTATAATTGTTTTTATTGAAAAGATAAGCATGAACTTATATTGCCTTTGTTATTTTTAAGTCATTAAAAGAACTTTGCTAATTCACAAAACACTAAACACAGTTTGGCTATGAGGTCATTAAAGAGATCGTAAAATGTGTTATGATCGAAAAACTGTTTTATCATATCACTACCCCCGTTTTTAGTAATAAGTTGGAGATTTGATATTTCACAGAAAAGTGCTACCAAGGGGTATTTCGGGTCCCATATCTTCCGAAGGACTTTTCTGTTCGCCTTGAAATTTAACAAACTTCTTAACCTAAGGTTGAACTACCACTGGTGTAAAAATGAACGTTATAGCATAAGTAGAAAAAAAGCTCAATTTTTACAATCGCAGATTTAACCGCTAAAAATCGCAAATTTTTCAACCAAAAATAAATTCAAATATAGCGCTTTTGATTCTCTAAAACAAACAAAAAAAATTTCCATAATTATATTTGACTATCAAAAGTTACAAGCATTTTTGTTTCCACTGCCAATTATATCTGGACAGACTTTAGTTTCTAACCTGATGTGCAACCTAATTGTTTTTTCACTGATTTTCGCGAAAAACCGCAAAAACTCATTATTACGTCATAATCGATGACGTCATCAAAACTAAAAATTGAATTTCTCAAGAATGGTTATTCCAACTGTCTTCAAACTTTTACCAAAGATGTATCTCACCTAAGTCGATCTTTCGGAAAAAAATATTTTCGAAATTTTGATGACGTCAGCAGAAATTAGTAAAAAAACGAAAAATTCTACTTTTTACTGACGTAATCAGAATTTTGAAATAATATTTTTTTAAATGTTTGACTTTAGTGAGATGCATCTTTGGTGAAAATTCGAGCACAATTGAATGAACCATTCTCGAGAAATTCAATTTTCAGTTTTGATGACGTCATCGATTATGACGCAATAATCAGTTTTTGCGGTTTTTCGCGAAAATTAGCGAAAAAACAATTAGGTTACACATCAGGTTAGAAAGTACATCATAGTACCCTTCATGTTCATCCATTTGTTTAGTCATTTTCTGTCGACTAATGCGATCTAAAAATTATGGTAATTTTCATTTTTTGAGACATGCAATAACTTACCCGAGCTGCCAATGTACAATATTTTCTTTCAGTATAGGGACAAAATGCAGGGTACAAATTATTATAAATTCGCCATAATTTTTCTAAACCTTTGATATACCCCTGTGTCACAGACCCGGTGGGACCCACCTCCACTGGAAAATCTGGCAAAAATTTCGTCTCCGATGGAAAAAAATACTCTAGGATTTGAGTCCCACTGGGAAATGGACTTTGCTTTCCTCCTCATTTGAAATTCAATTGGAAAAGATCACACTCCAAAACCACCCCTATGGTTTTTTTTACCTTGGAACAATGGAATTTCTAAAGTCTATTCACTGAAGTGAATCACTTATTAACTTTGTATCATAACTTTATATTGAATAAATATTTTAGTGAATTTTTTTCACAGTGATGACCACCTAAGATCAAAGAATCCCTCCAGTGAAAATGAAAGTTATAGCACTTTTCTACAAGATCTTCATTTTTTTCTTGTTTATTTTCATTTTCGTTTTTAGGATTTTTTTAAAGACTTTTTTACTTCAAATTGTTCCACTCGCAAATATCTCTCCAACGATATCAAATTTATAAAGAAGATTGAAGAATTCCTTCAAAAGTTATAGGTAAAAGAAAAAAAAGTGCACACTTATCGTGAATAGACTTTTTTTTAACCCCATCGGCATTTTGATTGATATTTTCTGAAGTTCCACCAGGGCTGCGATACAGGGGTGTCTTGTCTCCCAGTTCTGTATATGTATTAACCTAGGTCACATACATATTCTACAACAAATCAATTAATTTATTAGTTTTAAACTGTGACTTTTTTCATATTAGATCAGGCCAGAGATTTGGTTGGATTATGGTTTTATTCTTTTACTTTAGAAAAGAAATCAAAAAGGAAGGACCTTGTTATCATTGGGGAATGTTGAATTACTTCGAGTTGATTGGAACTCTTTGTGTACCCATGGTTCTCATCTATGGTGTGTTCAAAATCGTCGTCATTATGGTTCTCGTTGTTTGAGACTGCTTAGGTGAAGATGAATCTGAAAACGAAGAACAAAGTTGAATGACTATGATACCATTGAAATATTGGTGGCAAAAAATTGGCAAATATTACACAGAAAGCAACTGCCAGCAATGATTTGAAATATTGTATTTGATGAAAGTTAATAATTTTGAATATATCAGTAATAATTTAAGTCTAGATTAAAAATAAATCTAATACAAAAATAAAATAAAACCGTTTTGTTTGAATTCCCAACCACCTCGACATGGATAATGGCGCTCTAAGGCCCCAGCCTACCGGTGCAGGGCCCAATAATATCTTGTACGATACCAGTAGCACTTCAACTTGCCCAGCTAACTATCATAGGAGCCGTAATCATTGAATCTAGCAATTATTGCATTGGTCTGTTTTAATTAAACTAATTGCGACATGAGGTAATTAAGATAACATCTTTTTACCTTTATGACAAAAGTAGGAAGCATGTGCTCGTTTCATAAAAATTGAGATTAGAAGAGTACAGAGTTGATACCATGCATAGGCGATGCATAACCGAGTTTATGTATCGGAGGATATCGAGGGCGACGGTAAGTAAAGTCGATACAAAACAAAGTCGATAGATGATGTACGGCTCTATATCGCCTTTGCTCACCTAAACAGACGACGGTATCTTGGTCTTTTTACCGTCGTCGAGCAAAGTGGATGGCGATTTCGACCCCATGTCAGCTTTGCTTTATACCGTCCCCCTCGATTTATCTCGAATACATAAACTCGCTATAGTATAAGAAAGCTGCAGCTGGAATGATAACATCTGAATTTCTGTTGTTCTATCTCTGTCGTATTTGAATACGATCAAGAAATCAGTAATGTGACATCTTTAATGGTAAAAGTCATTGGTTTGTCGTTAATAATACTTCTCACTGCGTTTTAGACATAAATGATATGCCCTTGAGAATACGATTGCATTATATAACATTGTATATAATCATTATAAAGGAAAGATCAACAATAAAAAGTCTAAACGATACCGTGGACCATGTCTGCCATTTTTCAAAATGTGTCTCACTTTTTTGTGAAGAAAGATGTAAAGACTCAAAAGCTCAAATTTTGTTTCATTTCTACTACAAAAAAGTGTTATTTTAAGGAAAGCAAAAATTTTGTTACACTTAATGAAAAATAAGTCGTTATTTTAAATTATTTTTGACGCGTTAAATCATTAACGAGCTTTTCCCGCGCTCAAAGTCGACGAGTTAGTATTCTAAAAAGCTTTTTTGAGAAATTCTGATGAGTTAGATTGCTAACGAGCTTTTTTGTAATTTTTTTACATTTCCAATCCTAAAGTGCTCATTCCAACAATCAAAATCGACGAGTTAGTATTTTAACAAGCTTTTTTGCGAAATTTTGACGCGTTAGTTTGCGAACGAGCTTTTCCCGCGCTCAAAATCGACGAGTTAGTATTCTAACGAGCTTTTTTGCGAAATTTTGATGCGTTAGTTTGCGAACGAGCTTTTCTCGCGCTCAAAATCGACGAGTTAGTATTCTAACGAGCTTTTTTGCGAAATTTGGATGCGTTAGTTTGCGAACGAGCTTTTCTCGCGCTCAAAATCGACGAGTTAGTATTCTAACGAGCTTTTTTGCGAAATTTTGATGCGTTAGTTTGCGAACGCGCTTTTCTCGCTCTCAAAATCGACGAGTTAGTATTCTAACGAGCTTTTTTGCGAAATTTTGATGCGTTAGTTTGCGAACGAGCTTTTCCCGCGCTCAAAATCGACGAGTTAGTATTCTCGTTCGCAAACTAACGCGTCAAAATTTTGCAAAAAAGCTTGTTAAAATACTAACTCGTGGATTTTGATTGTTTGAATGAGCACTTTAGGATTGGAAATGTAAAAAAATTACAAAAAAAGCTCGTTAGCAATCTAACTCATCAGAATTTCTCAAAAAAGCTTTTTAGTGAATACTAACTCGTCGACTTTGAGCGCGGGAAAAGCTCGTTAATGATTTAACGCGTCAAAAATAATTTAAAATGACGACTTATTTTTCATTAAGTAAAACAAAATTTTTGCTTTCCTTAAAATAACACCTTTTTGTAGTAGAAATGAAACAAAATTTGAGCTTTTGAGTCTTTACACCTTTCTTCACAAAAAGTGAGACACATTTTGAAAAATGGCAGATATGGTCCACGGTAAAACGAGCACAAAATGATTTGGCTGAAAGAACTCAAAATTTAATAAAGTGCCTTGAAATGCCTTCAGAAGATTTCAGTGAAATCTTTTTAAAAATCAATGAAAAAGTCTTTCAAGATAATACTGTGAAAATTTCAAGCTAACAACTTTTAAATTAATCATTCAAACTGACAGGAAAGTTGTCCTTTTGAATTTAGTTCTTAGAATTTTAAATTTGGCTAAAGAGTATAATTTCCTCAAAATACCTCTAAAGTATGTCCAAAATTAGTTCATAGTGTTTTATTGATCCCAGATTCAAAGATATCTAACAACAAAAAACATGTTGCAAAGGAGAATAAGAGAGAAATTCCAAAAACTATCTACCAAGAATAAACTGACAATGTTGATAGAGCTCGGAGACAGAGATAGGACAGCAATTAACTGAAAAGACAATGCTGTATACATTCCAGCCGCGACTTTCTTATACTATGGGCGATGTTAGTCCGTGTAGAATTTATCAGAGGAAGATATTTGTAATTGTAATTTCATTGTCTTTTAACGATTGTAGCACTACTTCACATTTTTCCAACGTACTCTTACTCTATTGTTTTAAGTACATAGGACTGGTCCAAGAAAACAAAATCAAACATACAAAACCGACAAAATTTCATCGACACTGAACACGTCATTTACGTTATAAGGTATAAGTAGATATGTACTTTTTTTCTCTCGGCTCTGAGTTATACAAGTATTTTAAGCATGGCCTTGGTTAGAGTAAGATCAGTTTAATAAATATACAAGTAAAAAATTATAGAATTGTAATTTTCAGCTGGACTGAAAAAATCGAAAGGATAAACTAGGAGAACGCTTACTGGAAGAACTCTCAACAAAGATGAGGATATCCATCTTAATATGTTTCACGTTGCTGTGTCTATTACGAACCACCCAAACCGCCCCACCACCGCCAGCGGCAATTTCATCGGAGACGCTCATATACTCTTGTATATTACAATCTGCAGGGACCTTAGAAACGGAAGAGAACATTCGAAGTGCCCTGAAGGATATGCAACGGTTTGCAGGTATGTTGACAATTATATTGAATGTATTGTTTTTGAGTTTATGTATCTACCATGTTGAGGACGGTGGAGTGACTTGAACGACGAAACTTTTCGCAATTTACAAATACTACATCTTCAATGACATTAATGGAACACTGATAAAGTTAGGGACCATCCAAAACAAATACGGCCTGCCGGATGCCGTCAACAAGATCGATGCTGCATTCATTTGGATTGGCAATGGACGTGTTTATCTGTTTGTCGATAAAAAGTATTATCGATTTGATGAGAATCGAGCAAGTATCGATTATGGATATCCGCGAGTCATTAAAGACAATTGGAAAGGTTTGCCGGAAAGTGTGGATGCAGTATCCATATGGAGAAGCAGAGTGACTTATTTCTTTAAAGGTAAGAAATTTAAAATTGTAGAGGAATGGGTTCTTTTAGCAAGCACTGAGGTCTTAAAAAGCATCGTGTAGTTTTAAAGTGTTTGATATAAGGTGAAAATAAAAAAATGTACTGTTTCCGGAAACCGGCCGGGTGAAAATAAAATATTTTCTGACCCGGCCGCAGACTATGGGTTCATCTGTATGGTTCATTATAGAGAAAATCAAGTTAACCGTTTAAGCTATCAAACATCGTTTGGTTAGATATTGCCGCTTGTAAATCAAGTTCTGTTCGTTAGTAGTTGATACATTATAATTTAGGGCTTACTTCAAACTGTTTGTACATTAAAGCTATCTTTAAAGTTCTATTTCAGTGATCTTAAGTAATCAAAAATAGCAAAAAAAATTGTGGCCGGCCGCATTAGAGCTTTTTTCCTTCACCCGCATTGCGGAAACACTACATTTTTTAATTTTCGCCTAATTAACTTTATTTCTAAAGTGTCTACCATTTATCCGAAAGATGAAAAAAAAAATCATATTAATTCTTTGTCTGAGACACCATGCTCAGCTTGAGTCTACAACTATTGAATTATCAGGTGAAATATAATATTGGGTCTAAGAGACTCTAAGAGAACCATGATAGTATAGGCTGATTTCTGAGCGTCCTCTGGTACACAAAAATCTAATCATCAATTTATAAAATTTCTCTGATTTCACCATGGCTTATAGTTTAAATTCATCATATCCATTTCTTTTCATTAGTAAAATCATTCTACCGATTCAATGATGAACAAATCCGTGTCAAAGATAATTACCCAAAACCAATCAACCCTATCTGAACGAAATGCACTGTGGGTGAATTGAGTACCCAGAATGCTTCAGTGACGTCAAACGCTTCTATTTTGGTCACCTTTGGAATGTTGGCAATCATGAAATTCCTATTTTTGTAAGGTGCTAGATATTTTTAAACTTTCCATGTTAATGTGTAAATTTTTAAGAACTGATCATTCTTAGAGGCTAGGTCGCGATATATATTTGCTTCACAGTACTTTAAGGTTCATGTTAATACAATCATATTTTACATTATTTATTTTACAGAGATTTCTATCAGTGGTAAAATATTCTTTCACATCCATATTATATTTGTAAACGTTATTTTTATCTCATTGATCAGTTTTTGATATAAGAATTGATAATCTTTATATAGCGATTTTGTTGAACGTAATATCATAAAAATCATGAATCCAAAACTTATTTTAGCTAAGAAGTGTCGTCCTTTAGCCGTGTAAATCTACTACTATTTCTTCATATATGTTTTGATGGAGCTTTTGACTCACGAAACTTATTTAGATGATCCAAATCACTGATTTCTTCAAAATGAGACAGTCCTATAAAATCAGCTAATTATAATCAAGATTGATGAAATTCGCATGAAGCTGATAATGTGCGTGATCCCAAAATAGTATGTTAAAGTACAATTTGGTTGTAAGTCTACAGAAAAAGGGTTGAGCTTAAATTCCAAGGGGTTGTCTTCCAGAGGACGAGAATTACTTCGTATGAAATCCGCATATGCGCGTGCTAAACGCTTTAAAACATTGGAGAAGGCCGGACTTAAACCAAAAGAAATGTTTACGTTTCATTAAGACATACTTGATAATTGACGATCAAGCTTAGTCAATAAAAGTTAATGAGTTTGTTATCGTTGTCTTGGTAATTAAGTCTTTCTTTTATCGCTCTTAGACAATAAGTGCTAATGAAGTTGTTTGTTTGTTCAAAATGCCTCCTTCTTTTGAAAATAGAGATTAATTTTAGGACCAGTCTATCTTTAGACTAGCTTTATCATAAGAATATTAAGCTCTTGGAGAATGTTATACAGAACCATCAGTCAAAGTTTCAAACTGTATAATCAACTTTATTTGTGTTTATTAGAATGTTCAAAAAACTACAAAGCATGCTAACCAAACATTATTTCCTTCAAATTATTGATAAATGAATTGTCTCGAGTTGATATTTTGAATTCGGAAGTTATTTTTACACTTCATATGGAATCACCAGCAAGTGTTCTTATAGATTTCTTTTAATGTTTGATTTTGCTTTGTCGTGAGTACATTTCTTTTAGAGAAAAGGATTTAATTAGACTTCCTATGGGGAGGAGAAGTTATTGAATACCAAAAGTTCTGATCAAAAGAAAAAAACCGCAGAAAAATTTGGTCAAAATATATTTGTAGGAAGGACGTGAAAGTACATTTAGAAAGCTTGTCCAGTAAAGTATGTACTAAGGAGCGGAGGTGTGTTCACTTGTTTGTCACTGGTTTAAGTTGGATACATCTTTTAGTTTAGGCAACGGCTGTTTCCTTCCTACATTTGAAATGATGATATTTTGTTTTTGTATATTTTTGATTTGTTCGTTAAACACACTTTCAGAAGGCTCACAAAGTGGTGAAACGACTGTTGGTATCGATACGTTAAGCTACTTGCACAAACTAGGTTATTATTATCCCGAGGATGGCAATCTACCCGACAAGCAACGTATGGCCGAAGATGATAGAATTCGCAATGCTTTAATAGACTTTCAGAAATTTGCAGGACTTCCGGTATCTGGTATCATTGATCGAGAAACGAAGAGTTTGATGAGATCTCCAAGATGTGGAGTGGAAGATCTGGCTAGTAAGCGAAGGAAAAGATTCACTTTGCAAGGGTCAAAGTGGTGGAAAAAGGTAATAAAAACAAAGTTTTTCTGATCTTTGATAACCTAGATAATATACAAGCCGTTTGAGGTAACATGACCATCATTTTCATTCAAGGCTATGCGGTACTATGTTTGAACTACCCTGTCTGACGGATCCTATGAAAAACGGGTGAAGAGCTAAACCTCTTACTTACTTCCAAAGTCTCTGAAGTCTATCCTTTTCAGAGAAGAGCAATCCAGAAGCACACCTTTGGCTCTTTTGTTCGTCCCTAATTTTTAGATAGTGTAGATGAAATGGAAGAAATCTAAGGTTAAGGAAGTTCTACCATGTATGTATTGTCAAAACGAATGGAGAAAAATTATTATAAATTTTAGGATATGTACCCTGTCGTGAATAATAATACTGCTTGATAAACACAGAATTAGAATGAAATGGGAACCAAAGAAGCTTTCATATAACTGTAGAATGTAGTCTGATTTGATCGCATTTTCTCGAAACTCCTTTCTTCTATTATAGGATCTGACGTGGACTGTGCTGAACGAAAACAATGACGGTTTAACACGTCATGAAGTCGAGAATGTAGTCAAACAAGCATTCGATACATGGCAAAAAGTAACAGGATTGAACTTCTGGAAGGTGGATCATCGAAGCGAGGTTGTGGATATCTCAGTGGAATTTCACACAAGTTACCATGGTGATCGGTATATGTTCGATGGAAATGGCGGCAAATTAGCACATGCATTTTATCCCAACAAAAAGCTTGGTAAGAGCTCGTCTTTAAAGTATTTAAAATCCTTGTTATTGTTGGGTGAAATTTTGATAATATAATTTTATCCAGTGAGGCTCAGGGGATGTGAACAGAAAGCATATCGCTTTCACAGTATGGGCTAATTATTTTTCATATTCAGCCTCTATTTTTGCTTGTTTACGATTCTAATGTTTTAGAGAAAGTTGCCATGGGGATGATGGCGATGTTGCTTAAAATTCAGTTAAATGATTGAAATCATGCATTTAGCCTTTGGTGTCGTAACTTTAGAAATGTTTTTATTTTCAAGGAATCTCTGGTGACATTCATCTTGATGATGACGAAATATGGAAAGTGCCTGGTGGTAAAAATGAACATGTGTCTAGAGCCAAAAGTTTGTTATGGGTCTTGACGCACGAGATTGGTCATTCACTGGGATTGAAGCATTCAAAGAACCGTGCAGCCATTATGCATCCTTGGTATCGAGGAAATAAAGAGGTTGGATTACATCATGATGACATCATTGGTGTTCAAAGTCTCTATGGTGAGTTAACCAAGGGTGAAAAGTCTTTTGAATATAAACTCAAGCTTGGATTGCTTTTTGAAAGATTCCTTTTATCAGCTAGTTCCTTGGGTTGATTAGGACGCATTTTTTTCCTCAATCCTCATTTTTCAAATATAGTTTATTCAAACTACACGCTTTTCTATAAAAATGGTGCTTTCCGTTTCACCATGGATATTCTTGACTTTTTGGGGAATATAATTCTGAAATATTATGTGAGATTTCTTACCATTGCTGGGGATTAGACGTACTGATACAATGCTTTAAACGATATTCTTAGACTTAGTTTCCAAATTCAATGTTCATCGTATTCTTAGCATATTCTTAATCTTTTGGCCAATTTTATCATGACTAAAAGTATAAAAGTATATTTTTCTTAAATATTCTTATAAAAATGTGCACTTAGAATAGCACAAATATTTTCTCAATGTTAACAGGACCACGTAACTCTTCAATCATCTTGAAGCGCCCAACCTCCCCACCACCCAGTTGCCCTAACAAATTCAAAGCAGTTTTACTTCACAAGGAGACTGGGAATACATACGTCATCAATGATGGTCACGTGTACGTGCTCGGGAGACGGTTGGGTATCGATCGTGGTCCGTTCCCTGTTGGGGAGATCTTCGAAGGAATTTCACACGTGGATTCTTTGTATTATGATAACAAAGGAAAGATTGTACTGCATTATGGGAAAAAGTAAGTAAAAATTTATGGATGTCTTGATTTTGATATTTCAATAGCTTTGTCAAAATGATCATTGATTGTTTAACATTTTCTATGTGTAAAATGTCAATGTCTGCCTTATTTAGCAAATATGTTGCTGTTAGGCCAACTCTTTCTTAAACCAAAGAAATTTTAGAGAATTGCGATTTTTCGATTTTGGACAGATTAAGTGACGTCCAGGCTTTATTCCTTATTGGAGCCAATTTGTGGTTATAATTCTTAAACAAACATTGAGATAGGGGTGTCTACTACTTTATGTCAGTCCCAGCTCGATCGCTTTTTCCAAGGTAAAGCTTCTGCGCGCTAGAAACATACTTAAAACGAACTAGAAAAGATAGGTGAAAGTCAGTTCAGTCACCTTGTCACATCTCCTCTACAGCTATTCGATTTACGAAGATCTCAAAGGAAAGCGAATCGAATCAGGCACTATTCAACACAAATATGGCTTCAGTGATGACGCCAGTAAAATTGACGCCGCGTTGCGATGGAAACGGAACAAAAAGATTTACTTTTTCATTGGGAAAGGTTACTATCGGTTTGATGAAGCACAAGAGGTTCTGGATGCAGGTTATCCAAGGTTGATTTATGGGACTTGGAAAGGTCTTCCGGAATCGATAGACAGCGTCGTAATCTGGAGAAATAAAATCACGTATTTCTTCAAAGGTAAAACGCAGTTTGTTAACATTTCTCTATACAGACATAATCAGAGATTTTGTTGACCTCGTATAATAAAGCTCTTTCTCTGAAAACAGAATTGTAGAGTTTTAAGCAAAACAATAAGTTTTCTATTCAATAAATGAAGAGTTGCTCGGGAAAATTTCTTCCAATCAGTTTGTAAAACAATAAAGGAAGGATTATTTTGACGACACCGGCATCATAAAAGGTGTGTGACTAAAATAGAAAAAAGATCAACAGCAATGTGGTGTTAGTTTAAGGGCGTTAGCCCTCATTAGACTGAAATAGAATATAATCAAACAAAATGAGGGATAGTAGGATTACGCCCTGGACATTCGTTCCGTCTTTAATTGCCCTCCCATTCATAAAAAGAATTTCCAAAACAATTGTTCATTGAGGATAACTATCTTTTGTTGTTGTAGATCATTTATATTATCGCTTCAACTATGTCAAGAAATATCCAAGGAAAATCAATCCTGGCTGGACGCAGTGCACTGTGGGTCATTTAAGAACAAACGAAAACATTAATGCATCATTAATAATGTCACCTTCTAAATGGACAATTATTTTACTGTTACTTTCCATCTTAAAATTCTACCAATCGTAGCCAGCTTTATTTAGTTGTATACACCGCATCATTGGCTTCTACATGAAGCACCACGTCACGGATCGGAGAATTGGTCTGCTGTGTTAGCTTTTCAAGATAATTGCATGCCCCTTGGTATCAAGGATAATGACACCGAGAAGAATAATGGACTATTGTTACTACTGCAAAATAATGGAATCGTAGTTTAAAAATGCGTGGCTTTCTGATACTATGATTAAATCAATGTGGGTTTTCCATGCACAGTAGCACACGTACGTGAAAATATTTTATCGGACAGAAAATTGAAAATTTAGAGAAAAAACGATACAAAAATTGAAATATGAAACGTTATCATATAGTTCCCTATTTAATTTTAGGGTTTCTAGGGAAAAAAGTTTTGGTAAAATAATACTATCCCATAGTTACCATAGTTTCCCATAGCTCATGAGAATCAATATTCAAGTTACGGTGGCTGTCTTTAAAGCCCCTCCCTAAAGGTAATAGAGAAGTTCTAAGAGGGAAATGTACCTTTATCGCACGGTATGTAATTTGGGCTTGTGGAAAAGCTCTTAGATAAGTTCATGTTCGGGTTCATCATTGAGACAGGGGTCCTTTCTCACAGATCTGGTAGGATGATTTTTTTCAACCAATAGAGGTAAAAATAACGGATTGAAAGTCGACATTCCCATGTTTCTTTATGACAGAGGATTTGAAATCTTATTATTTTCAAGTCAGAAAATTCATCAGAGACGGACAAAATAGAAGAATATTTATTGGCAGTGATGATTTGTTTATTTGATGATTTTCAACAAGGGACAAACATCGGAGTGAAATTTTCCAGAGCGCGTGATTTTTTGGTCAATTCTCCAGTTTGAGGGGATTCCACCGGATCTGTGATTAGGAGGTGTACTTTGCAAGTTTTCTAATGCCCATAAGCTCTATTGCTCTATTGTGCACGTTTTCTTATAAGAACAAGCTATATCAGAACAAAAGGTTTCGATGGTTGATATCAAGGACAAATTAAGAGCATCATTTTAAGGATTTGCGGTCACTAAAAATATCAAATTTTTTAAGAAATTGCACAAAAATAATCTCAAAACGGTGAAAATAAGTATACTTTAAGAATATGTTTTGGCTTAAAACTTAAGAAACCAAGAACATCCAAAGATCTCGAAAACGTCCAACGTTCTTATGAAAAGATATGTAATTTAGACATTAGGTCTTCTCAGCCATAAAGCCATTCTTTGCTTGATGCTTTATTATATTCTTTTGCTTGGAATAGTTTTTATTTTAAAAGCAACTATTTAGAAATAAATATTTTATCAGAGAAACTGTTTTTTTATTTCACGCGCTAAAAGTTCTTTCAACGCTTTTCATATATTCCCCACAAAACATCTGCTAAAAGCTGGCTTTTCATTGGTTCAAAGGTTTCCAAAGAAGGCTCTAATTGGTTGAGAACAAAAACTTTCTCGTAGAAACATTAAATTTTTCATGTTTTACACTTTTGAGAAATTTTGTAAATGATAGAGATATTAGAAAGAGGAACAACTTCCAATTTATGAAAAAAAGAGCTCGGTGAGAAGTTTGGGTGCGAGTATATAGGTAACTTCTCTCTGTCTTTGCATAGCTTGGGATGTGATAAACCAGAGGTATGCCACATTTAGTTGAGATGGTTAAAAGGTTTGATTTTTTTAAACAAATGATTACCAAAACAGCTGTTATTTCTCATATTGAAGTCTAAGTCTTTTGGGAAGCGTGATAGATTATAACTTTTAAGATCAATGAACTTTGACATTATGAGTTAACCGCTCCCTGTTTCTTCGTGGCCTTGATTGAGCGAAATAAAAACTGTTCAGTCTTTTTGCAAAGCTTCTTACTTTTAGTTTTGTGTTTGATTTTTCACCAAGGAAGAGTATTATTTCTTCCAGTCGGTGGTAGTGATTGTAGGAGAAAAAGTCAGCAGATGAAGAATTTAAAGGTTTTATTTTTAAATAAGTATTCCCGTTTCATAGCAGACACATATGTCATATCAGGGCAGTGTCTGTCTTTTGTTATATTATTATTTTGCTTTTCTGTTCTTTTTTCTGACCAGTCTTGCTCCACATCCATGTCAATCCAATGTGAAAAAGCTTGTGAGTTAAAATTGCGATGAGTAAGCAAACGATTTTAAAACAAATCCTTTAAAGGGCGAAAAAAAGGCGAGGAAGTTTAGTAAAGTGCCATGGGTAATCACAGTGTTGTACGGTGTTTGCGTTAGTGGTGGGAAAATCGATATGCGAGTGGCCCCTTAACAGAACGCCTTCCACGAATGCAACAGTAATTGACAATAGTCTGTCCCCACTGGATGGATAGCGAGTTTATGTATTTGCTCTATTGAGGACGGCGGTGTGAATGAAACGATTTCGGAAAATTCGCAGTTTTGACGGTAAAATTGCTTTTTGGCTGTAAAAGTGCTTGTTTACCGTCGTTCTCAGTTGATCAGGATTTAGAAAAATCAGAAACTAACCGTCTCCGTCACAGAAACGCATATATATAAACTCGGTTAGCTCAGAAAGGGTTAGACTGGTATTCTCGGGATTCAATTGGTCAGGAGAAGATTGCAACATGTCAAAATGTCAGACACTCAAGAAGGCGTTCTCGGGCTCAGTATGACGATAGAAACACAAAATCGATTTAATTTAGAGAGGGTGTTAGCTTAACACAGTTATATAAAACTAGTTTATAAGAAGCAAACATTAATGATCTTTACTTGATAAATTGAACTTGTTAAAAAAAGATCTAAAGTTTAATTTCATAAATTAATCAATCTTTCTTAAAAAAAGGATTTTTTCGGAGAGGCTTTTTGGAGCTAAGGCTATTCGATTGGATATTAGTTTTGAGCTACTGATTCGACTCGTTAAAATGGTTTTCAAATATAAACAAAAATGCAGACCTCATTTTTATCTCAAAGAGAAAAGAAGAAAAGAACTGAAAATTATGAGAGTGGTGACGGTCAATGGTCGTGCATTTTATTTTGAAGCAAAACCGAAAGAGCCGCCAGATAATGATGGATATTTTGCAGAACAGACCGAACACCAACATCAAGAACCTCCTCGGTTGACAGAGGAGGATGAGTATTTTGCCAAACGAATTGAGGAAACGCAACTCACTTTAGAAGAATACACAAGACAAACTATTTTACAGAATGAAGAATATTTTACAGACTCTGACGTTGAAGACCCACCTTTACGGGAAGATGAATATTTTACAGAACGAAATAATCACGATAGAGAAATAGATGCATTTCCAAATACCAACCAACCAGAAAGCAATATTCAATTAGGTGAGAATTTTAAACTCTTTTGAAAAACTTTTCGACACAAATTTCGTGTGGCCTTACCATGAAGGTAGGACGACCAGCACGGTGCGTAAGGATGTGGGTTCGCCCCCTTCCTGGTGTTACACATTCTTTTATAAGAACTATATGAGGACATAAGGCTTCGATAGCCAAAATGCTAAGAGCAAGCTAAGAAAGTTTTAAGGTTTTGTGGATTCTAAAACACCTGATTTCTCAAGAAAATTGACAAAAATACTCACAAAATGGTGAAATTAAGAATATGTTAAGAAAATTTATATCCAGAAAACTCAAAATGCTAAGAACATCCGGAGGCTTCAAGAATTTTGCTTGTTCTTAAGAAAACGTGTGTAAGTACCAAAGATTTTGAAATGGCACATAATGGGTCAAGAGTAAGTGCTGGAATCAGGGAAAAGGAGTGACTCCCTTTCCATTGCTTTGGGAAGACAAAAAAGGGAGCTTTTGTGTCACTCTCAACTACTTCTAACATTAAGATTTTGAAGACGTATGGGTCATGAATGTTACAGTTGGAATAGTAACGGAATTACAGGAGTCCATTGGAAAAAATATTCAGGGGTAAAATGATCAGATGTGAGAAATATTCGGTTCGAGATGAAAAACAAATAATTCGATGAACTTGTTAATTAGTGACAATAAAAAAAATGTTTTCTTTGCTCGAAAACCAATAATTCATCCCAAGTCTTTCAAAAAAAGTCTTCCTCTTTATTCCATATGCAAACAATTTTTCTTTTTTTCTTTCTTGGAGAGAGCTAAAGATTTCACAAAATTTTTGCTTTTCCTGTTAAAGTTCTTATTGGAGCTCGAAAGTTTATAAAAAGTTGAAAAATGTCAGGTACGAGTACTTTTGTTCACTGAGGGATAGATGACCGATAGTTGGGTGACCGGGGGAGAGGCGTCGCAGGAATAGATTATGAGGGGTGAGTGATCAAAGGGTGGAATGACTGAGGGGTGAACGACTGTCGAAAAGTAGGATCGTGAAAATGAAATATATTAAATATTTTTTGCATAACCAAAGTCAGCTAATAGCTTCTAAGTAACTCCTTGAAAGCTCAGAGCAGAGATTTGGGAAAAGAGGATAAGAAATGCGCTATTCATCTATTTGAAGCTAGGCTGTAGAATCTTTTGTTTCTATTGAAATGTCTGCGGCCGATCGATTGTTTTTATTCTGGACCAATCAGAGCGCTTGATTCGTTATGCGCACAAGACTAGAAGTACAAACAAAAAATGGCAGCCGTGATTGATATCGAAAGTGAAATAATTTTTTTTTTTAATCGCGGATTTTGATATTTTTTATAAGCACTTTTCACTTTGAACGCAGTGTTTCTCAAGCCTTCGTCGTTGTGCTTGAAGGGGAGAATTTCCCAGCTTTGACCAAAATATTTTCCTTATAGAATGATCGCATCAATTTATACATACTGTAGCTAAAAGAATTGAAATTCACATTATAAAACCAAAAATGATAAGCTTGTAAAACTAGGATAATTTTTGGTTATTTCTTGGACTAGAGTTTCTAAGTAACAATATCACGGAGGCCTCTTCAGCCGGGTAGTGATGTTGGGTATTAGAACAAATTGCAAACATGACAAAAATAGAGCTCAAAAGAAAGAAAGAAAAAAGAAGCGATGATAATTCATGATATCAATGCTAGAAGATCACAAATATCATGAAATCTTTCTTTTAAGAGCTTTACATGAGCTCGAAACAATAAAGCATAAAATAATCCAAAAACATTATTGAAAAAAATACAATAGTTATACAAAACAGCTCCATCTAGGGATTTCCCCTGATATAATGATATATCTATCTAGCAAATAAAACAGTATAATAAAAGTGTATAATTTGAAATTTTTCTAAAAAAGATTAAACCCAAAAAGGTTTTTTTATGATTCACCTTCATTTATAACACCTGGGAAAATAAAGACGTATTGCATGAAAAAAATCAGTATCATTCATGACTTAACTTGAAATAAAATTGAGAAGACTATAAAAAAAGACCAAAACCTTACAACTGATTTTTAATTAGTACTGATTCAGATTGTATAACTTGAAAGCTGGACTAGAAAATTATATTAATATGCCCCATACAGTAGAGGACTAAATCCAATACATGTGTAACTCATTGCTAAAAAATTAAATACATTTACATGTGGAAAAAATATTGGCAAAATAATCATTGTGCTCAGAAAAACTTGTTATATAACAAGTGAAAATATGTGTCCAAGTAGAATTGTAGAATTAAAAAAGAAGCACTTTTGGGGTCTTCTAGTCTGCTAGTTTGTTTACATTTGGTAAATTTGGCCCACGTGTTTCCTGGCTCTGATGACTTGTTTGGACCATATTTCCAGGGACAACATGGATACAAAACAAACATCCAAATAAATGCAGATTCGAAAAATATTCTCCAGACTGATCAAATTTACATAATACGTGTATGGTAATCCACTTTTTCCAGAGAACATTTTCCAAGTATATATCCAATTTCAAAGGATATGTAGGCGGTGCTCAACCAGGTTTAACTGTTCATATCCACGGTTGTCCAGAAAACATTTACAAAATATCAACATCCATTGCATATATTTATATATTACTCCATTCTATTCTGTTTTGTTCAAGCTAAATAATGCACGTAATATAGTTTCTGCAGGTTTAATTTCCTCTTTTAGCATACTTTTCCCTTATGCCTTAACGTGAAGGTCAAAATGCAAAAATGTTGAGTCATCCTGAGTCAATCTTTGCTTCATTGTACCAGTGCTTGGATGGCCAATACTTAACTTTCTGTGGGCTGGTTTTTCTGGGAAGTGTTGTTATAAACAGTATTTCATAGAGAAAATGACGATAACTAGCCTGAAAATATATAAAATGAAAATCTACTGTACTGTAAAACTAGGGCTTTTTGTAAGCAATCTGTATGAATTACCCTAACACACAGACTGTAAAGTCCACCGATGAAACTATGTTTTGGCTGAAAAATTGCCAAAGCCTTGTGAGTCAATCCACTGACCGGCCAAAATCATGGCCCATCAATAGTCAGACTTTATATATATCACATGTTGAAGTTATTTGAACTTTGCAATGTTTTTGTTGTCGAAACTTGAAATTTCCAACCGAAAAGTCAATGCTTTCCCTAGATAAAGCTAAAAGTACCACAGAGGAAATCAAGTATACTTACTGAATCTCAATTCCATTACCATGGAGGACGTTTTTCTAAGATTACACTATTTTTTTCATCTAAAAGTTGAAAAAAACAACAACATTATCAACCGATATTGCCCATCTTAAATCAAAATGCCGAGAAGTTCTAGAGAGTGCCATGGAAAACTAAGGCATAGGTGGTCACAATCAACCTTCCTACTACCCATAAAAATTATGTCTGCAACACAAAAAATTCATTCAGAGCAATACAAGCCAGAAAGAAATTGGTCCCAATTTTTCAAAATTTCAAGCATGCCTCATGTCCGCCATCTTTACTCCCAGAATATAGAATGATTTTCCTCGATTTTCTCAGGAGAAACCCCCAGAAGATCAAAATTTCACTCCCCAGTCTCTTTTTCACAAAGAACTCACTGGAAAGCTTTATTCAAGGACTTCTTTCTTGAACATTGGTTAACCTGTACGTAACGCCATTTTGTTTCCACCTTCCTTCTTGCTCAACTATTCTACAGCCTTGCTTCTTCAAAGGGTGCCGAATTCAAAGGGAAAGAATAGGAAAACAGCGAGCGGCAGCGGCGTTTCTTATCCTCTTTTCCCAAATCTCTGCTCAGAGCAAACGCCTCTTGAACTACTTTAACTCCTCCTGAACCAAATATATTTTCTTTATTCATCCAATCAAATTTTCAATTTCTTTGACTATTTTATTTGTTCCCTGCTTCATTCTTATACACCCCCTTCTCACAGGCCGTTCCCACTGGAAAAATTGGGCAAAATATCGTCCCCGGTGGAAAATCATCCTCCATTTTTTGTCCCCACTAAAAGCAATAAAATAGACCAATCCTCACTGCAAAATATCATGCTATTTTTCCCCTCCCTACTGAATTTTGACTTGAAAACAAAAGAATCCCCAGCCGTAAAGAACATGGGAATATCGATCCACAACTGAGTTTCAGTATGTTGTTTTTACCTGGCTGAATGAATCCTACTGGGTCTGTGAAAATTATACATCTTCCTTCGCTCATGGAATTATTTGAAGACGTATATACATCCAATCTGCTTTAAAATGATTTCCTGGCTCGTTGTTGGGAGGCTGATTTGGAGCAGTTTCTTAAAAATAAAACAAATTCAAAGAAAAACGCAAAATTCATACACGATACGCATCCCCTATAACAAAGTAAATTCTGGGGATGTGCGCAGCCTAGATTATGTGGTGTGTTTGGGGCATTAAGGCATTAAGGCTCTTACGACCCTGTCTCTTTAGCGGCTTTAGAGGGATTTTTAGAGTGTCTCTTATTTTGCTAGCAACTTGCGAGTGGAGTCTGGATCGCTTCGCAACCCTTATACAATACGCAAAATAGGCTAGAAAATACTTTTCACCAGCTTTCCAATATTTTCCAACCGGTAATAGTCGTTCTGCTCTTAAATGTTGTTTCCTTGATTATACTTTGTTTTAGATTTACATGGTACGTTACCAGAGCAACGGTATGAGTCTTAAGACTAAGGTGTATCGAATATTGGGAACAATGTTTATCTCAATTACCGTATCTTAATTTTGTAAGTTACAAATTTTACCCCCTAGAAAGTATCCTTTCTGTAATTTTGTTGCTGTAGATTTCGTATTGGAGCACAACAAAAGACGAGCACTCCATCACAACACTCCACCGTTAAAATGGAATCAAGACCTCGCTGATGGAGCGCAAAAATGGGCTGAAAAGCTGATCAAAGAGCATGATGGGAAATTAATGCATTGTAAAGAACGAGGAAATGATGTTGGGGAAAACCTTTTTGTTGCCATGTCAACTGAAACACATGATGAAAGTGACCTAGCCGTAAAAACTCTGGATAAATGGTATGTATGTGTCTGTTGGAGAATCGAAAATCGATCTCCTTTCATTTCTAAGTATTTTGAGCTTTACAGTTACTAATAGTATAAATCAAACCTTTATTATTTGGGTCTCTCCCATTATTTGAGCAGATTTCTAGCCCCTTTCTTTAGTCCCTAGATTGAACACATTTTTATTTCCACTGTGCGTATTAGAGTTACAGCATGAGTTCGCAGAATTTCGACTAATTAACTGGGAATGGAGACTTTCTAGTTATTAGCAGAGATTTGGGAAAAGAGGATAAGAAATGCGCTATTCATCTATTTGAAGCTAGGCTGTAGAATCTTTTGTTTCTATTGAAATGTCTGCGGCCGATCGATTGTTTTTATTCTGGACCAATCAGAGCGCTTGATTCGTTATGCGCACAAGACTAGAAGTACAAACAAAAAATGGCAGCCGTGATTGATATCGAAAGTGAAATAATTTTTTTTTTTAATCGCGGATTTTGATATTTTTTATAAGCACTTTTCACTTTGAACGCAGTGTTTCTCAAGCCTTCGTCGTTGTGCTAGAAGGGGAGAATTTCCCAGCTTTGACCAAAATATTTTCCTTATAGAATGATCGCATCAATTTATACATACTGTAGCTAAAAGAATTGAAATTCACATTATAAAACCAAAAATGATAAGCTTGTAAAACTAGGATGATTTTTGGTTATTTCTTGGACTAGAGTTTCTAAGTAACAATATCACGGAGGCCTCTTCAGCCGGGTAGTGATGTTGGGTATTAGAACAAATTGCAAACATGACAAAAATAGAGCTCAAAAGAAAGAAAGAAAAAAGAAGCGATGATAATTCATGATATCAATGCTAGAAGATCACAAATATCATGAAATCTTTCTTTTAAGAGCTTTACATGAGCTCGAAACAATAAAGCATAAAATAATCCAAAAACATTATTGAAAAAAATACAATAGTTATACAAAACAGCTCCATCTAGGGATTTCCCCTGATATAATGATATATCTATCTAGCAAATAAAACAGTATAATAAAAGTGTATAATTTGAAATTTTTCTAAAAAAGATTAAACCCAAAAAGGTTTTTTTATGATTCACCTTCATTTATAACACCTGGGAAAATAAAGACGTATTGCATGAAAAAAATCAGTATCATTCATGACTTAACTTGAAATAAAATTGAGAAGACTATAAAAAAAGACGAAAACCTTACAACTGATTTTTAATTAGTACTGATTCAGATTGTATAACTTGAAAGCTGGACTAGAAAATTATATTAATATGCCCCATACAGTAGAGGACTAAATCCAATACATGTGTAACTCATTGCTAAAAAATTAAATACATTTACATGTGGAAAAAATATTGGCAAAATAATCATTGTGCTCAGAAAAACTTGTTATATAACATTATTTTTTATTTATTTGTTCTTTATTTAACGTTGGTAATAAAAAATAGTTACAAGTACTAATTAAATCCAACATGACATTCGAATATTTACTATATAGTAAATAATATTTTAAAATTTAAAAATACTAGAATATAGAACAGAGTTTGCATGAACAATAGATTTTGGCCTTGATAATTTTTCTTTTAAATTCAGCCAAAGATTCAATAGTTTTGAATTCTAACGGTAGTCTATTCCAAGCTTGGCCAGCTCGGAAATTAAAGGAATTCAAGCAAACTGTGTTCCTGGGAAGTGGAAGTCTAATTTGAGCGCCTCTTCGAAGACGAGGACGTTCGTTGGAATTGTCGTCCCCGTTTTCATTTACATCTTCATCCGTATCTAAATGACTTTGGATGAATTCAAATTGGTCCCAGCCTAATTTATTGCCGATTTTATTGACGCTTTTATAAACTTCCACAAGCATAAACTGGAGATTTTTAGTATGGATTGACTCACATTTAGCTTTCTTCAAAAGTTCATCATAGTTAAGATTGATAGAATTTTGCTTAGCCTTGAGGGCCCTACAATGAGTTTCGTTAAGAAGGTTGTGAGCCAATTTACTACAAAACATCCAGATGAGAGGACAATATCTAAAAGCAGATAAAATAAAACTATTAAATAATAAATCTGCTTGCTCTTGGTTTAAATATGCTCTAATTCTAAAAATAGTTTTGGTCTTCTGTGCAGCTTTTTTGCAGATGTCCTGTACGTGATTATAAAAAGTGAGGCCACTGTCGATAGTTACTCCAAGCAGTTTCACGCTCTCGGAAGACTCTAATGTAATATTTCCAACATTGAAAACTATATTTGCATTCTTTGTGCCTGGAAACAACACCTGAAACTTCTCTGGATTTGCAACAAGGGAGTTGTGTTTAAACCAAGCTAGAATGATTTCTAGGTCTAGAATTAAAGCTTCGAGGGCCTCATCTAGAGACGAAGCACTTTTGTGCAGAGTATCGTCATCAGCGAAGTTACAGAGGTCGTCTTCATTAACAAAGAAAAACAAATCATTGATAAAAACATTGAAAAGAATAGGTCCTAAAATAGATCCCTGAGGCACACCAAATAGCAAAGGTAGCCAATTACTGAACGATGAACCAACTCTGACCCTATGCTTTCTGTTTTTTAAATAACTTTGCATAAAAGCTAGGCTTCTACAATCCAATCCATATGCATAAAGTTTTGCGATCAGAAGATCATGAGGCAAACAGTCAAAGGCTTTAGACAGATCCATCAGAATTGCTCCAATCTTTTTTGATTTGGACAGTGAATTTTGCCATTTTCGTAACATATTTAGTAAAGCACTCTGCGTGCTATACTGTTTACGAAAACCACAGAGTCCGTTAGAGAAAAATGATTCAAAGAAGGTGTTGAGTTGATTTGAAATAAGTTTTTCAAAGACTTTAGCCAGAGATGGGAGGAGACTGACGGGCCTGTAATTATCCTTGTCATGTTTGCTGTTTTTCTTATGGACTGGAATTATATCTGCAAGCTTCAAGCTGTCAGGAAAGTTTTGAGATTGAAGAGAGTTATTGAAGCATGATGTCAAAGTTGGAGCACAAACAAATTTGGCTAACTTTATGATTTTAGTAGGAATGCTACCACTGACTGACTTGGATTCATTCAGATGATTTAAGGCTTTAAGCATATCTGAATTTGTCACAGGTGAGAGCTCAAATTTATCAACATCACGCCTTTTTTCAAGAATTTTGATTATACTTGGATGATCAGCAAATTTATTTATGGCGGAATTGACACTATCAGAGCCTTCACCTGTAACATTGTTCCAACTTGGAACGTCCAATCTGTCAGTAACAGTATTGTAATGATCGTTGAAAGTTTCAGCAATATCCAAGTCATTAGATAAAATACTTCCATTTTCAACGAGCTGAATTCTTTCCCCCGCAATATTGACCTTATTTGAGAACAAAGGTTTAAAGGTGTCCCAAAATCCCTTGGGAGATTGCTTTGGGTCATTTTTGAGGAAGAAAGATTTCTTAGCTTTCCTATTTTTATTAACAACAAAGTTTCTCTGACGATTATAACGAGCAACATCCTCAGGATTCTTTGTTTTATTAGCAGTGCGTTTAAGTTGGGAACGGAGCATAATAGCTTTCCTGAGATCCTTAGTTACATGTTGCTTATTATTAGCGCGGACAAACTTTGTTTTTTGAGGTGCATGCTCATCTAATAATGTAACAAAAATCTTATCAAATACACTATAATCAACAATATTTCTATTTTTAAGTTGACAATTTAGCTCGTTAAGAAATAAAACTGAGTCAAAATTTTTATAGTCTCTGTACTTCTTTTTCACAGGTGGTAATTTCTCAAATGTAGATTTCATCATAGTATGAATTAGCAAGTGATAATCACTAGAACCCGTTTCTAAAGCACCAGTGAATTGAAAAGAATGCTTCCTGTTCGTTAGAATCAAGTCAATACAAGTGCCATTTTTTGACTTGAAGCAGGTTTTTTGTTTGACCAAATTATAAAGGTTATGTGCATCCATGAAATTCTTAATTACTTGGTTATTGGGTTCTAAGTTAAAATCACCTACTACCATAAAATTGTCATAAGTTTGACTATAGAAATCTAATCCAGAAGACAAAGAAGAAAAAAATTGATCAATCTTTTCCTTAGTTTTATAAATAGTAGGGTTCCTATAAATCATAAAAATGCACCACTTAGTTTTCCTGAGATTGATTTCAAAGGGAATGACCTCCAAACCTTTGGGAAAAACAAAAGATGTTAGCTGATGGATTAAAATGTCAGATCTTGGATAGACTAAAAGACCACCACTGGTGTCAGTATAATCTAGCCTCAGAGGTGTGAAAGTGAAAGTATGTGTCCAAGTAGAATTGTAGAATTTAAAAAGAAGCACTTTTGGGGTCTTCTAGTCTGCTAGTTTGTTTACATTTGGTAAATTTGGCCCACGTGTTTCCTGGCTCTGATGACTTGTTTGGACCATATTTCCAGGGACAACATGGATACAAAACAAACATCCAAATAAATGCAGATTCGAAAAATATTCTCCAGACTGATCAAATTTACATAATACGTGTATGGTAATCCACTTTTTCCAGAGAACATTTTCCAAGTATATATCCAATTTCAAAGGATATGTAGGCGGTGCTCAACCAGGTTTAACTGTTCATATCCACGGTTGTCCAGAAAACATTTACAAAATATCAACATCCATTGCATATATTTATATATTACTCCATTCTATTCTGTTTTGTTCAAGCTAAATAATGCACGTAATATAGTTTCTGCAGGTTTAATTTCCTCTTTTAGCATACTTTTCCCTTATGCCTTAACATGAAGGTCAAAATGCAAAAATGTTGAGTCATCCTGAGTCAATCTTTGCTTCATTGTACCAGTGCTTGGATGGCCAATACTTAACTTTCTGTGGGCTGGTTTTTCTGGGAAGTGTTGTTATAAACAGTATTTCATAGAGAAAATGACGATAACTAGCCTGAAAATATATAAAATGAAAATCTACTGTACTGTAAAACTAGGGCTTTTTGTAAGCAATCTGTATGAATTACCCTAACACACAGACTGTAAAGTCCACCGATGAAACTATGTTTTGGCTGAAAAATTGCCAAAGCCTTGTAAGTCAATCCACTGACCGGCCAAAATCATAGCCCATCAATAGTCAGACTTTATATATATCACATGTTGAAGTTATTTAAACTTTGCAATGTTTTTGTTGTCGAAACTTGAAATTTCCAACCGAAAAGTCAATGCTTTCCCTAGATAAAGCTAAAAGTACCACAGAGGAAATCAAGTATACTTACTGAATCTCAATTCCATTACCATGGAGGACGTTTTTCTAAGATTACACTATTTTTTTCATCTAAAAGTTGAAAAAAACAACAACATTATCAACCGATATTGCCCATCTTAAATCAAAATGCCGAGAAGTTCTAGAGAGTGCCATGGAAAACTAAAACATAGGTGGTCACAATCAACCTTCCTACTACCCATAAAAATTATGTCTGCAACACAAAAAATTCATTCAGAGCAATACAAGCCAGAAAGAAATTGGTCCCAATTTTTCAAAATTTCAAGCATGCCTCATGTCCGCCATCTTTACTCCCAGAATATAGAATGATTTTCCTCGATTTTCTCAGGAGAAACCCCCAGAAGATCAAAGTTTCACTCCCCAGTCTCTTTTTCACAAAGAACTCACTGGAAAGCTTTATTCAAGGACTTCTTTCTTGAACATTGGTTAACCTGTACGTAACGCCATTTTGTTTCCACCTTCCTTCTTGCTCAACTATTCTACAGCCTTGCTTCTTCAAAGGGTGCCGAATTCAAAGGGAAAGAATAGGAAAACAGCGAGCGGCAGCGGCGTTTCTTATCCTCTTTTCCCAAATCTCTGTTATTAGATTAGATGGAGAATTTCAACTTATTTTGACTGGAGCTGGATAATCTTTACTTATTCCTATTATCAACATGAAAAATATGAGCAATCTGATTGGCTTAAATGCTGTATTTCATATTATGTATATCGTACAAAAAGGGGTCTGGTAAGCAAGAGATCATATTTTGTACTTACTTTTGTATCTTGTCCCAAAATTTATTCTCAGAGATGTTTTCTTTTTTCCTCTCAATACTCACAAATAAAGTTGTCAAAAGAATGTTTTGATATTTTAATGACCATTCGAATCATTTACGAAGAGTCGAATGTTTTGATGTTATTTTCACCAAAATACAGGAATTAAAAAAAACAAAACATAGAGAACGACAAATATGGAGAGAGAAAGTTTGTTGATATTTTTCAAGTTGACGATAAACCAGTTATCACACTTTACTCGTACAATATTGAATATATTTTTCTCGTTCAGAGTTTTCTATGATGAAAAATCTGAACTCAAAAAATATATCACATATTGAACTCTGTATCGTGCGATCGTGCGATAACTATTTACCTTAAGGGAACTATTTTTGGCGAGAACTAATTTTGACGAACCAGGAATATCTTTAATTTTGGGGCGAGAACTTATTTTGGCGAATCAACAATTTTTTTGATTTTGGCGAGACTTAATTTGGCGAATGACCTAAAAAATTAATTTTGGTGGGAACTAAATTTGGCGAATTTCGAGTTCGCTCGTCAATTTCACCAAAATTAGTTCTGGCCAAAATAAGTTCCTTAAGGGACTTATTTTGGTTTAAAGTGTTTTATCTTCAACTATTTCAGACGCCTTTACGCGCCTCTCTTAGTGTCAGGGTTGTTGATTTATTTAGAAATTAAACGGTGCGGAACTATAGGAAAGAAAAAAAGGATCAAAAGTTTCAAGCAGTTGCGTTAAAAAAACTTTTCTCCATGATTACGTTAAACGGTAAAGTTACAAAATATGAAATAAAATACAATGAATGAACTAAATATGAAATAAAATACAATGAATGAAATAAATCCCCTAAAGAAAATGACATTTCAATAGAACAAATTAAGCATTCTTGGTCCGACGTTATGACTCGAAGGTGATGGTGAACACTTAAGGTCGTTCTTATGCGAAATGAACATCAAATTATAATTAAAATCAAATTACAATATGTAAAAATAACAAGACTTGGACCTGATATCATTTCCATTTACAATGGACAGCTTCGAACGCAGTATGATTGATCGATGGGAATCACTTTATCTCCCACCTGCCACTGGCCACGGGCATAACTGATTCCACCGTGACCATTGAACCGCCCATGAGCATCTCCGATTCCACCACCACTAGCTCTGCCCCAAACATGAACATATCCTAAATCGAAATGTTAAAAACACATTGAAATAAAATTGATGTTAAATTCAGTAAGAAACTTATGATAAAAAAAACATAAGTTCGTGAATTGGAAAAAAATTGGACATCTATATCATTTTAAATAGAACCACTGATATACTTATTATATCAATTGCAAAACTGAAATGCTAAAGAAGTCCTTACCCATCAAGGAATTTCTTGGATTATAGGCTAGAAATTGCATTCCGCCGTTTTTTCCAAGTCCATTCACTTGAGCTCGATTGAAGTTAAAATACTGTCCATATCTATAAGAAGCATGTCCGTGCACCGTGCCCAGGACATCGATCGAACATGAAGAATTTTGAACTAAAAGACGGTGTGGAAAATGTTTTAATCCTATATTCTATCCATAATTAACTGATCTCTATAGGATTGTTGTGTTATTACATGCATTTTCCTATTCAACTTAGCAACAGGATCGAAATTTTTCTTTGAAATTTCATGAATTTCATTGATCTTATTCATATTCGATAAAAAATTTTACGATTCTTTGTTAATACCCCCTGAGGGCAAATTGATAGTGAGGCTATATTTTCTGGGGCTGAGAAATGAACCTAATCTTAATTTTTCTAAGAAAAGAGAATACTGCAAGGGTAAAATATTTGAACAAATATCGACATACGATTGGCGCAAATGGAACAGTCCATGGGGACAAGATAATCTCCAGGCTGCCATTGTCCTGGTCTTGCAGTAACATTGCCTCTGTTGGAAAACCTTCCATGAGCATTTCCTATACTTCCACCTTTTTTGTTGCCCCAAACTATCACTTCATCGAGGAGACCTAAGCGAAAGTTGTATGCCATGAATCTCTTTACACCCCTGTATCTAAGCCCTCTGATGCGTTTTCGATCAATATTGAAATATTTTCCAATAATCGACTTTCCTCCTTTATGATCGGAGCTGAGGACTGGTATCTTGCAGCTGTTGCATTTTTCTAAAAAAGAAAAAGAAAAGATAGCATTTGAAGATAAATTTTTGTGTTTAAAGATAACATATGAAGAAACTTATTTTTATTTACCGTATGATTTAAAATCGAACATATAGAAGAAAAAAAGTTTAGCCAAGAAACTCTGACTTTCTCAAAGTTTTTAATGAAAAACTTTCTTGGAAGAAATTACAAACCTATGATGACCACTGCAAGAAAAGCCAAAATGAGAATCTTCAAATCCATCTTTGCACTGCTTTGTTGTCAAGTACCTTTTTCTCTCGATTTGTTGGTGAGGAATGAGGCACAAGCTTCCCTTTTTATGCAAAAAAAATCAGAGACGGACATAATCATCAAAGACATCTGGGGAGGAGGAAACCGTTATTATTGTCTTCAAAAATCTATGGGGCTGATCTCTTTTGTAAATTTTGGTGGAACAATTCTAACAATGCTACGAGGTCTGGGAGCGCTTTTAAGATTTATTGTTTCCATACCTTAATATGGGTAAGATTAAATTCTCTTCATCAATGATAGGGCGTTTTTCGATAAACAAGAAAGTGTAAATTCCTTGGAACTTTGTTTGCGTGTCGTTTGTGATAGCACAACCATGATAAAGTTAGAATCTAGTTTAAAATCTGCTTAATTTTGATGGTTTCGATGGATCTTGTTAAATCTTTCTAGCTTTTATCTATTAAGGTTTGATCAGGCTGGCTTTTTCATCTGAGAAAATAAGATCAAAGAGACTTGTTTTAGATGGATACCTTGTTGGCGCAGGGCATCATAACAACGTCAATGTAATGTAATTTGAACGTTGAAACAACGTCGTGTGTAAGGTGGGTTTAAAGTAAAGTTTCAGCATGCTTTCAGCTTTCTAAACTTACAGCTATACCTTACCTTGCTAAGCTGTTCATAATTCTTTACGCATTTATTAGACGAATTTCAAGTATACATTCAAAGTAGAATATGAGTCAGTCGAAAACATTGCCTACCTCTGTGATCCACCTTAAAAACTCTAAAAAATTGATTTGACTGTTATCATTCTAAAAATATGAAAACAAGATCTAATGCTGGACTAAAATAAACAAACCAAATGAATAAACTAAAGTTTTGAGTCTTTATACACCTGACACCTAACAGAGAGAAACATGCTGCGTTTAAAGCACCCATTTACGTCAGGTCAGTATTTTGTGGTCAGGATAGTGATTGGATGGGGAACCGCCTGGGTGCTTTCGGTTTCGACGAGCGTAGTGAGAATGTTTTCTCTGTCAAGAACCTCTAGAACCTTTGTTGGGGCACCTTTGGCCAAATCCCCTTTTAAGCTGGGAGGCAGGCCCATGGACACCCTTAAAAAATTTCCAGCGCTTCACCAGAAGTCAGCTAGTTGTCTAAGGCTTCACGCACATGAGGGCAAGAGTTCGAATCTGGTCCGGGTCAAAACATTTCTACCAAGTTTTGATACTTTATGTCTTTTGGGTGTAGAATCCAAAAAAGTGTTCCGAAGGGATAAGGTCGTCTAAATTGATTTTTTTAGTCGGTCATATGATAGGCCATAGGGTAGGCTATATGGCCGGGCCATAGAGGTAGGTCAAGTTTTGTTGTTTTCAACTGACCCGTAAAATATCTAGTCTGGAAACTTTTTAAGTTCAAAATTTTTGGATTTGAGTTTAGGTTATGGTACTACCTCGTCAATTTTACCTTTTCCTGTGAAGCTGTTTCTAGATAACTTTCTCCTTGATTGTTAAAGAGTTAGTGGTTTATGTAGCGTCTGTGTGACCCAATACTTCATTTACCTTTAAGTGAACACTTGTATGATCCCGCACAAATGAGGAGCCGCGAGGCTTCCCACTTTTTAAAGGAAGATACTCCCTCTTTGCTAGTTTGTGATGTCTTGGTCCGCGAAGGATGGTCGGGTGATTTGAGATGAACTGGTCGGTGATTGCAAAAATCAATCATGGAACTGAATTCAAGAATAACTAATTTTTGTTGATGTTTAGTCAGGTCGTGTAATGAAATTTTCAACAGCTTTTAAATATTTCCACATTACACGGTAAATATTTTTATAGGCCAAGCATTTTTCAAAATCTTTCGATATGCTCCTAATGTTTATGTTCCAGTAAAAGGCCCTGTATCCTTTGAGTGAACATCTTGGTGTCCTTTACTTAAAAAATCGTGACAAGAAATTGCAGGTTGATTTTTTAGCACGCTCACGAAAATTAAATTGTCAATATCATCATAAAAGTTCGGTCAATCCTGCCATGCCGCCTTTACATATAAATAAAAAAACATATTTCAAGAAATTCGGAGAATAATTTTCTCTAATTGTGATGTCAAAATATAGTCCCAGTCTCTCTAAGATTGGCAATGGGAAATTATCGAGTTGATGAGCTTTCAAGCAATGAGTTTTTTATCTATATAATATATAGGTAACACGAACAAATAGTACAACGCTAAAGGCTCCTAACCTCACGCAAAAGGACCACCAGATCATACCGCCAGGAGGAAGGAATTCCGACTAAGCTAGACGATGCTATCGTCCATTTAAAGTAAATGCGAGAAAGAGTTAGGGCGTCAGGGCGGTTTACGGGAAAAAAGTGGTTGTAGAGTTTACACTGTAAACATCTCCGCCACTGCTTACTCCACCCGAATTTATCACGCCTCTCCTAAACTATTCCCTTTTTAGTGATCTTGTGTAGACGATAGGATCGTCTACGACTAAGCTAACAAAATGAGCAATAATAATTAATAAATGGAAAAACCTGACTACAGTGGATAGTTATTACTCTCAATCATGGGAGATCAGCAGAACAGAATATGTGTAAATTTTTCTTCAACAGTTCCCAAAAATAACCGTATTTTCATTTAATTTCTAGATTTTGAGCTCTCCCGCATATTTCAGTGAAGTTTTATCCTCTGATTATTACATGGCATTTTATACTGATGGTAAAAATGTAAAACACGTGAAAACAAGAAAAGTGATATCTAAATGTGTATAATAATCTGTCATCTAAAAATGCGAGGGAATTTCTAAGGCATTTTTTGTACCTTGGAGAGAGTAAAGATTATAGCTTCCTACTTCCCACTACTTCCTACCATGAAAGGGGTCAAAGAGTCGCTTAAAAAAATGTAAATTTTGACTTTCGGAAACACATTTCAAAAATTTCTTGTTTTACTCATTTCGTTTACTCAATTTCCCGGTGAGTAGGGGTTAGGGGCTAGTTTCGAAGACAATTTTCTTCAATTAGGGTGTAGCCTATTGGTTATTAGTCTGCAGCAGTGGCCCATTTTCGGTGTAGATGAGAACATTTAGATTACGCAATGACCTCAATCAGTCACCATTGGAAAATAATGTAATTTAGGTGTTTATTTATAATTTATCAAAATATTCAAAATTTTAGGTACGGCGAGATCAAAGATTACAATTTCTCCAAATCAACCTATACTTCAAAAGCTGGTCATTTCTCTCAAGTCGTTTGGGCGGGCTCGCAACAAATGGGCGTTGGTTACGCCCAAAGGAAGATTGGTCAATTTAATACAGTGGTAGTGTGTGGGCGGTACCACCCTGCTGGTAATATGAATATGGAGGGATATTTTAAAAACAATGTTTTCCCACCCAAGTAAGCATCCTTCATAAGAACAGAGAACAAGAAAAGTTTCCGTTAATTAATTTTTAGAAATATATATAACTGTAAATAAGATTTTCACAAATAAAAAGTAATTTCAAATTATCAAACTTTGGCAAAGAAAATATATTTAATATTGTCTGTTCTTTGAAATGAAGTTGTGATAAATACAGCGTTTGTTTGTGTCAAACATACGTGAGGTACTTTCTTCCTCGTGAACTGTCATATGAGTTTAATTAAACTCCGGTTAAGGAGTTTCTTAAAATCAGTGTTTTTCATTTGTAATTGTGCTATATAATTATCATCTTCACACGAGTGATTTTTTTATCTTAGAAAATCATTATTGTGAAAAAATTTTCAAAAAGATTTATTCCATCGTAAGATTTAGTCCAAAGTTTATCACTGATTGACTTCAAAAATCATCAAAAAACAACAATAAAATTTGCCCAGAGCAAAGTTTTACGGTGAATTTTTTGATTGAATGAATATTTTTAAAATCTTTTTTTTGCATTTATGAAGTTCTAAGATTGAAGAGTTTCTGATACAAAAATGAAGATCATAGCATTATTCTACAAGAAGTTGATTCTCTTCTTTTAAGTTTTTCATTTTCGTTTCTGATATAATATTACACTCATGATTATCTTTTCAACGAGCACAAAATCGTTACTTAATTCAAATTCTATCAAAAGTTATCCTTCCTCGACATAGTTTTCCTTGGGAAATAAAGGAAAATGTTTTAATTAATATTCCATTCAATATAAAAGAAAGTATTTTTGTTTGTTTTCTTTAGAAAATACAAGAGTCTACCCATTTCTCTTAAAAGTAAAAAATACATAATTTCTCTTTTTCGAGCGAAGCGACCTTAATTATCATGGTAAAGAGTCAGGACGGCTATGTTGTATAAGCTACTTATTTTTTAAACAGGAAACTACTGACAGTAATTCACTTCTTCATTTTTAGAGAATTTTTAAAAGCCAAATGAAAGAGTTATGTCATAGGTCAAGGCAACCACATTAATAGGGGGGCCCTTAATAGTCACACAAAAGGGGTCGTTTTCAATCCAGCTATAAATTCCGGACAAATAGTTTCATTCAAGATGGTATACCGCAAGGAGCAATTCTTTTCTTTGTTTCATAATTCACATTCTCTATTCAAAGATGGAGCAAAACAAGACAATATTTACATCATCCAGAGGTATTGCAATTCATATCTCATCAAAACCGTTATTTAACGTTTCTATAGTAACACACAATATGTTTACCGCTTCCATTCATTTCAAGATGGTAGACGTTTTCAATGAAGATACCTAATCTTCAATTCATGTGGTATGCGAAGAAATACCTCCATTCATCAGTGAAAAAGGTATTTCTTGACACGGAAATAGAAATATTTTTCTGCCCCATGTAGACATACTTTGTAAATAAGTGAAATTTTATGTGTATCGCACGATTCAGATGAATTGATTAACCAAAACAAAAAACAACATACCGAAAAAAGGGAAATATTAAAAAGGGCATCAATGTCGTTCTAGTTCTAGCTGAGGTCATTTTTGATAAAATCACATAGAAGTAAGAAACAGGCGTAGGAGCAAAAGAAAGAAGACTAAAATTAATTCCAAAGCTGAAGTAGAGACTAGAAAAAAAAACTTGTGACCAAAGAGACAGGGGTGTTGCAATAGGCAAATCCGTGTTTCTATTTAGCCGCTATGAAGGGAATTGTCCAAAAAATGTTCAAAAATTGTACAGAAATTACATATGATTTCAAGTCAAAATTATTTGAAATTAATAATACTTTAGCTAGGCTTTTCACACCATGCTGTGAAGGTTTTGCAAGAAGCTATTCAGCTCTTTTGGAAAAAGAAATGACCTAATTATGCTCAAAATGAGAAAATAGCGACTATCAAAAATTGCACAATTTTTCTAAGCTGCCGAAATTTCATGAGATATGGAAAAATAACGGACAGAAAAACCCTAGGATCGATGAAATTCGATTTTTTGTAAAACCCACATCACCCCTATGTCTATAATTACTAATACTCTTCTATATTTTTTGTTATCTTCATTTGAAATATATCTTAATTTTTAATCCCTTGATAATTTTAGCATTTTTTGAAGAAGGCATTGTATTGCATCTGTTTCCAAAAGAAGAACGCTTTCACACCTGCCTTCAAACAATAGATGAATAGAGGAGCCAATCAAAATGCTCCAATTTATGAAATAAACCAATCAGATGGGTGGAGTTGAGCAGTAAAATCGTTCATGCATGAAAATGGAACAGAAACGCAGTTCTGTTTGAAAAGTCAAGATAAACAAACTTCAAAGGCAAACAGTTCGTTTATACTTCAACATTGCGCATATTTTTTGCATTTTCTGCAGCAGAGCTTTCCTAGCATCTATCAAATTTACTGTTTCGTTTTTTCATAAAATTTATAAACATTTTGTTTGAATTTTATTAATTACGGTAATAAAATCAACTTCATTAAATTAATATTAAAATGCAGCATGCTTTCTTTTCTTCTTTTTCAGACGAAATAACATTTTTTGAAAGGACATGAATTTTTAACAATGGAACGATTGGTAACGGTCAAGGATTGAAAACTTTTAAGTTCAATCCTTCATTCGTAGTGTATGGTTGACATTTTGCATTCGCTCAAACTTCATGCTTGTTTTTGACTTGGATAATACAAAGGCTATTGACGACTTGGTATTTGAATTTTTTGAAAGTTGGACTTTTTTTATTGGCTCTTAAAAACTTATAACGAGGAGCATTGTATCCATGTGCTCACTAACTCAACACATCTCTAGACAAAACCCTACCACAAAACCCTACCATGTTCAACCATTACCAGAACAACAATGTGTGTGACTTAGATTCCATAGCCGTCCATGACATCGAGTTTGATCTTCACCACAATTCAAACAATGGACCATATACTCAATTCACTTATGGAGATTATTTACAGGAGTTGCAGAATCTGGAAGAAGGTTGGACTTTTCACATTTCCTCTTTGTATAAGTCTTGTGTTGAATCAAATAAGCAGACGTTTTCTATTACAACCCTGTCTCGTAGCTCCGGTGAAATTTTTTTTATTATACCCCTGTCTCATAGCTCCGATGGATTTCTTTCTATTATACACCCCTGTTTTACAGTCTTGATGGAATCCCCCCTGTCTCGTGGTAAATTTCTATTGAAATCCCCATGGGGGCTAGAATGCCTATTGTTCCAAGTTCAGAAAATTCAGTGGGGATGGTTTTGGAGTGTAATTTCTTCCTTTGAATTTAGTACGAGGATGAAATGAAAGTCAATTTCACACTGGGAGTCAAATTATAGCATATCTTTCTCATCGGACACAAAATTTTGACCCAATTTTCGACTAAAGTCCTTTTCGTGAAGTTGGAGGCACGAGCTCTGTCTTTTTACTAGCACCTAACGTTTAGACGTTGTAAACATTTGAGAAACGTGGAAACAACGTTGGGAGCTAGCTGAAAGGGTTAACCTCTGATTTGCTAGGATCTCAGAAGACAAATGTATTTAAATAGAATCTTTTAAACGTCCATCATTTTCAGATTAAAAAAATGAGACACAGATGTTAAAAATCAGCTGTTTTGTGGATAACATTTAGATTTCATTCAAATCATCATTATTTTTCAATAGGACGAACACCAATGAAAATCGACCGCCAATCCATTCCGCGCGACCTCTCTAACCTACATTACGTGCACAATGTGGGTTTACCGATTGATCAGCAACCACAACAAGCGCCCGCGCGACAACCGACAATCTCGCTTATGGTTGATCCTAACACAAACATGCCCGTTCAATTTTCAACTAATCGTGGTGGTATTCAAGCCCTACCCATCACCTTCATGCCCATCTCACAATCACAGGTCTTGCAACAGCACCAGCAAAACCTGTTCCAACAAAGCCGGCAAAACGAGCTGTCTCAGCAACAAATTCAGCAGACCCAACAACAGACTACGATTTCTCAACAACAGAAATACTCAACGAATCACCATGATAAAACAAAGGAGCAAATCGGACAAAATGGTCAAAAAATATTCCCAAAACCCGTCTTTTCGTATTCGTGTTTAATAGCGATGGCTCTTAGACATAGCGAGCAAGGAAGTCTTCCGGTCAGCGAAATATACAAATACATGCAGTAAGTTTCTTATATATAAACCTTATCTCGATCGTATCGTAAGAAGATTCGATGAATATGTATTCATGGAGAGAGTTTGAACACATTCATGGAAAGTTGTCTCCTTTTCTTGATTTAGTATCTGAAATCTCTACTTTCTTGCTCTACACCATAAGAACATCCACCTCAACAATTATTTTTACTTCTGTTTAACTCTCTTTTTCACCCTTGCATCCTTGGTCTTATAAGTTCAATTCAATTCAATTCAAAACATATATTTACACTAAGGAAGGGACACCAAGTTTAGAAACCTTATAAAATTACAAATGGTGCAACCTAAAGTGTCAGGAATACTGAGCCTGTGAACATCATAGGGTCGGGACGGACACGTTTAAGAATCTAACGGGATTAAAATGTTTTCAAAGGTACCATTTCTTATGTAGGTAGAAAATCCGTCAAAAACAATACTTTCAAAATTTTTGAATGAATTTGCAAGAATAATACCATAAAGGTGTATTATTCGAAAATATTTTTTATTACAATGAATGGACTGAATGTGAACAGGTGCTTCATGTTCAGTTGATGACGTCATCAATTGGACCGTTACATATCATATGATGAAAATATTTTTGTCGTTCTATTGATTTATTATTGATGGCAATAACAAGTGAAATTCGGACAGTATTTTTTGTTTTTCACATAACAGTGTTGTATGGCCGAGCGTTGTAATATTTGAATTCAGAACATTTTTGAAAAAAAAATCAAAACAAAGTTTAAAAAAAAATAGAAAGAAAATAATCAAAAATAAATTTAAAAAAAATAAATATTTTTGAAAAAAATTAAAAAAACAATGAAAAAAATTTTGGAATAAAAATAAATGTATGGATACGAAAAGTTCTAAAGTGCTGATTAGGATTGGACAAATGTCGTAGCTTTTTGTGGGAATGAGAAAATATCTACAAAATAGATTCAATTAAAACAATTACAGTCTATTCACTTTGGTAGAATATATTACACGTTTTTTTTTTTATTAGAACGTCTTAATTTTAGCTGAGGCTGGATGTGCCTATTTTCTCATCAATTTTCAGCCTGAATGTTCTTATTGACGTTCTTGAAATCGATTCGCTTAAAATCTAATAAAACCTTTGAATGTCGATATTGGGTTAAAAATCGAGTAAATTTGCTATTATTTTTAGATGAGAGGAATAATTACAGTAATAATTGCACAAAATTCCTTAAGAAATCTAAAGATTTTTAAGCGAATTTCGACAAACTATTCGATTCTCAGGCTGGACATGTTCTTATAATGTTCTTAAATTTTTGCCAAATTTCAGCCTAAATGTTCTTACAAACTGGGTTCTAATAAAAAAAAAACGTGTAAGAAAAGACAGGAGATGTCAAAATTTGAATCCACATTTCAAGGAATGCAGTAAAATCTTGGCTACCATCCATCTGAAATTTTCTTTTGTCTTTGAACAAAACTTGTAAACGCCAAGGTACTCGAATCCCTCGAACTAACTTCTGTCTTTTTCGAATAAAGAAACAAAACAAGTGCACATATTTTGATGCATTGACAATACCAAATTCTTATATATTATTAACACCCCTGTCTCATTTAACCTTTTCTTCTCAGAAAGGAAAGCACTTGCAATTCATCAAAGCTTTTAAACTATATATACCTACATAAAACATTTATCTAAAAAACCTATCAGATAGGTATTTTCAATATATTACCTTTTCCAGACTTTCGAGACGCAGAGTGGAGGCCCCTATTTAACCAATTTTTCATTTGGAGGGGGGGGGGTCGTTACCCATCAGCTCTTACTATGGAAAACATAGAATAAATCACTTAAAAGAACTCATCACATCAATCTGTTTTTTATTTTTTTTGCAATGTGAGACAAGCATTAACTGCTTTTTCACCTTTTAAATCGGAGCAAGTTTGCTTTGTGGTGGTGGAAATATTGCGAAGTATAGCCTAAAGAGCAATAGAAACCATGATGGCCCCGAGGTTGGATTATCTTTATGTCTTTTCTTTCTCTTTCAGATCACGCTTTCCTTACTTCAAGACGGCACCAGATGGATGGAAGGTATGAAAAAAGGCTATCATACATTCTCTCCCCTTTTCTCACAACCCCATAGCGAGCAGGGATAAAAATCTTTATAGAATTTCCAATGGGGGTAGAGATTCTAAAAAAAACAATGAAGAAGTTTTATTACGTGTTATTCCTATCCTAACAAAATCTTTTTTTTTGTCTCTGTGTCTTATGTCTCGATGTAGAAATTTTCCTCTGGCTTGGTAAGGCCATAATATTCGGGAAAAATCTGGAAAGTTTGGATTTTATAACGAAATTAATGAAAGGTCTCCTGTCCTGAGATCTGGGATCCAAATAAAAGTCATTTGAGGAAGGACACTATTTGTGCAGCCTACAAACTTTACAATTCTAAAGCAGAGTGCTTACAAAATATTATTTCATTTTACCACATTCCCACCAATAGAATTCCGTTCGTCACAACTTATCATTGAACAAAGCGTTCTGTAAATTAGAGCGTCCGGATGGAACTTCGCAGCGGAAGGGATGTTTGTGGTCATTGAAGCCGGAAAAGAAGGATCAGCTGCGGAGGGAAATCCGGAAGTGGAAGAAGAAACATCCGGAAGCCATCAAAGCAAGCATGGCTAACCCTGGTAAGTTTTATATCAGACTCGTGTCCTTTATTTTGATAGTGATGACAATCAATCTCATGTCTCATAAATAAGAAAAGCTTCAATAAATAACAAATTTACACCCCTGTCTCATAGCTCCGGTGGAATTCCTTATATCAGACCCCTGTTTTACTATAGAACACTTGTGACATTGAAATTATATTGCTGCTATGGCGTCAATTTCGAAAAACTGTGACTAACCCTAACCCTAAACAGAGTACATGTGAACGATAAAATCATGGATTGGAATGAAAAAGACGAAATTTGAAATTTCGCACAAGTATATACCTCCGAAAGGTCTGATTCTAACATCTCTACAGCTTTCTTCTTTTCAGAGGAGTTGAGTCTTTCAAGCGATTCTTTGGAGGACGATTCCATCGATGAAACAAAAACTCCGTCACCGGAACACATTGTGCCCGAAAGTCACGTGACCGAAAACCGACGACACAACACTCTCACAACGAACAATTTCAATTTCAAAATCAAACAGGAACCTCTCATGGAGTTGAAATCGGAGGAGGGGCTAGATCATGATCTAGTTGAAAACGCTGCTAAAGAACTCTTTGGAAATGATTTATTGTTTAACCAGGAGGATCTACACACAGATGAATTTTGGAATGAACTGATTGACACGAGTGAGAATCCATCACTCAATGACAATAAGATTTTATTAAGTGACGACTTCGAAGAGTTAGAGAATTCCATAAAAGTTGAACGGAGTACACCTTCCCCATTCTTCAGTTCGGCAGCCATTCATCCGCCAACGCTAGCTGGTTTCTGATTGGTTGGATTGTGTTTAAGAAAAAGAATTCTGATGGGTTGAATGATACGTCGAAAAGCAATCTCATTGGTCGAGAGAAAAGCATCGAATGGAAATCCAAAGAAGGAAAGCCTTGATGTTTATCGGTAAACATGATGAACATTTCTATGTGTTTTCTTATTAGTTCAACAATAAAACTCATGATATAGGTTTGTGGTATTTAGATGTGGTGGTATGTAGCCTAGGAATAAAATTTGATGCCTGATATCTCAATATCAAAGCAGTTTTCTTTAGCATCGAAGCTATTTAGAATGGTGCTGCCAAAACCTTTTACAAATTCAACGCATTGCTAAACCTTCCTTTTAATTTGGGAGAAATTTTTTTTATAAAAATAACATTCTTACGGGTGGAATGTTCGACCAAAAAGTCATTCCCAGTAGAAAAATTCTAAGACAAAAATCTGTGACTTTATGTGATTTTATTCTTATTGGAATTTCAATCTTCAAACATAACGAGTTCCACTGAGACAGGGTAGTGAAATTTGACGAAGAAAGCCTCTCCCTTGTTGTTAATTGCAGGTAACGCTTCTGTCAACCATTTTGATGAAATCTTTCTTAAACTGGAAAGTCTTTGAGAAGACGGTTGTTCGAGTAGTAATTTTCAAAATTTTATGTAAGATAGTTTGTTTTCTAATTTTCAGAGAGAAAAAAAAAAATATTATAATCATTTTTATATCATAGAATGACACGGTGACAATGTGCAAACATTTTTGACAATTTAAAAAATGAACATTTATTTATTCAGAAATAGATTTTTAATGCTTTGTTTAAATTTAGTCTTACATATATGTAGTACCACGTGACTAGATTTGAATTGTAATATTAAATTTGTAGCAGAGACGGTACGTTGTATATTAATTGTTACTTGTCGGTGTAAATATGTTTTTTCTCGATTTCGAGGTAATTTTCAAAGTTTTTTTTCAGTGTTTTTAGAGTACATATTTTTATACCTTTTCTTATACAGGAATGATGAAAATGCTTTGCTTTGGAAGTGAAATTATAAATTCTTAAATCCGAGCGAAACAAGGCGAAATCATTCAATTTGATAAAAAATCTTTTTTTTCAACTAAAATTAGTCTCATCGTAAGGCTTACCTCTTAAATTAGCCTCGTAAATAGAGATTTTAATATTTAAATATAGACCTTTTTACTTTGTATATAGTTTTTAATTTTTTACGAGATTTTGTATGTATAGAAAAACGACATCAAATGAAAAAAAATAATTGGGCGTTACCTTGGAAAGTAGCACTTTGTATACTTGAATATGAAAATGAAAAGATAAACCTTAATAGAAATCGAATTTCTAAAACAAAATCAAGTATTATTTGTCTAATACCTGCCTCGACAAAAATTTAATTTCGTGGGCATCAGTCTTTGATATCTTTTTTCATTTTTTTTGCGATGAGAAGATGTGGTGTGTTTCATTCAATTAATTAAGTTATTGGCAAATATTATTGCAAATGGAACAGTTGAACAAGCAAGTTTATTAGGACTATTTCTATTTCGTCTCAGATTTTAAACCTTCACATATATTGGACCTTACTGTAAAGGATTTGAATAACGCTGAACTAAGAATCTTTCTCGACTTTGATTGGAATTCTACCTTCACGATGCCCTTAACGGTTGGTGTGATCTCGTGATGAGGAAATATTTTATTGATTGCGTGATCAGGGATTCCGATGGGGTGTTGGTCTCCTTCATTGATTTTATTCCGAGTCCGCAGCGGACACAAAGCATATTATAACGTATATCTAACGTTCAAAACGTTCTTTAATGTATCATGCTGCTAACTTCTAGGGGCTCAGTCAGCTTGCGCGGGAACTGTTAAGGATTTTAGACGTAATGTATTTTTCCAGTGGGTTATTTAATTTCGTTTTAAGAGCTTTTTTATTTCTAGTCTTCTATGCGTAGTTTTGACTAATTTGCAATGAAATAAAGTATCGGGATCTGTAAACAAAGTCTTATAAGTTCTTAAGATATTCTTAACTTTATGATTAATATATTCTCATATAAAACCTATATTCCGAGAGTCATTTCGATTCTCAGCGGTGGTGTTAAAACTAATTTTAGCATTCGAGCAAGTTCAACTAAAGTGATATTACTTTATTATCTAAATTCATTACGTACTCATTTTGTATATGTCTCACTTGTTTTTGATACCATGGTCAATAGTGTCCATATAAATGTCCAAGTCCCCCATCTTGTGGTCACAAATAGAACGGACTGTGTTAAATGCTCATAAGGTCTTTAGTTTTAAAGGAGCCATGCATAAACAACACTGTTTATCTTTCTTAATATCCTTACATAAACAAATATACGTCCGGTCAGTTGAGTTAAGTTGAATTTGTCTGCTACACGTTTTTTTTAAAAGGAACCTTAACTTTGCTCTGAGCCTGGAGTTCCTTATTTTTACTGAGAATTTCAGTCTCAAAGTTCCCTATCGAGTTCCTTACTACATAGGAAATTTTGAACTTTTTGCCCCTTGAAAGATCAAAATTTGGTCAAATTAGTCCCAATAAGGTACATTATTTTCAAATCCACTTATTCTCAGCCTAAGCAGTTCCTTAACAATTCCTCATTTTTTGAACCATTTTCAGCCTTGAGTTCCTTATAAACGTGTTCCTTATAAAAAAAAAACGTGTAACCATTACAGCACTCTTTCTTACAGGAATTTAAATTTAGTTCAAGAAAATCTACTTTGCACTATCCACCATCCTGCACCAACAAACATATAAAATGAAGATCTTACAAAGTTTAGTACTTCTGTTCGTCGGTAAGTTGCTTTTTATTATCATGTCAAAAGGTTTCACGACAAGAAAGTTTCGCGTGTGCCAACCTAGTTAACAATTGAAACAGCAATCTCGAATCATTTATTGCGAGATAAATATTCCAAACTTTTTCGGAGAAAATCACCCTGATATTTCATCATGCATTCTTATGGAGTATATACATGCTCATAAAAAAGAGTGTATTAAGAGAATCCTCTAGACGAAGTGAAAGGCTAATCCACACCACTAATCTCAAGCTTACCCACAACAAATTCATTTCATTTTAATGACAGTATAAAAGCAATTAATACACAAATAGCCTTGGTAACCATTAAAATGTTTTTCAACGACGAAACCTGAAACCTTTTGATTTTGTACTTTGAAGGGAAGGTTTGTGAATTTCGATATCTAGTTGATGATCGAGTAGCAATGTTACTTGTCTGTAATGTCAAATATGACAGACTAATGGCTTTCTTGAATATTTCAAGGCTGTTTGTGATGCAAAAAATAGAATTATTTTTCATGCTAGACTAGAATAGACTACCGGACGGCTAAACTTTCTTATTCCCTGGGTAAACTTAACTTTTGTATTTCAAAGATTGCCACTGTTTTAAGGGAAAAGAAAAGAGTTAATTTATTGCATTTGTTAGTTTTTACCTACAAATAGTCCCGCTGCTGAGGTCGATAAATGTTTCATTTCGTGACACACATCCTAGAACTAACTTTTTTTGGTGGAAACTCGCGAATTAGTATGTGTAGATTCCAAAATCAAAAAGTTTCCACGATATTATCGTGCAGTTTCGTTTAGTTCTTAGATAGCTGATCGAGCATGGCCGTAGATCCCGTGAAAAAAATCGAAAGACTACCTAAGACCAAAGTCCAAGATCACTACTGTCACTCTCTTTAAGTATCCATTATTCGCCTGGTGTATTGAATTGTTTCTTTCTTTTTTTCAAGTGAGCTGCATGGCTGATGATGATTTATCAAACTTGCAAAACATTTTCGGAAAAAATGAAGTCGTGAAACGATCGAATGACCATCTTTTGAATGATGCAGGTATTTTTCATTTTTCAGACTTCGATCTTTCTATTATTCTGTTTGAATTTGCACTCTTTTAGGCTCAACCAAACTGAACGAAACTAAAGTTTCTTCGGGGGAATCCTGTCCCGCTTTATATTTGAGTAAAGCTAATGCTATTGCTAATGGGTAGGGTGGTAAGCTCCAAAGCCGAAAGCATGCGTGACAAAAATTGACTACTTTCCAGGGTCTCATTCGCTTCCTACTCGTCAGCTCCCAACCCCAGTACCCCCCTACTCCTTAAAAAGTTATGAAAATGCACTTTACTTTCATTTCAAATACAATCAACTCCTATAAAAGATTGTAACGGGGTCCTAGACTTTGTGCATTATCCATCTTTCTGGCAATATTAACAATAATTTTTGAGTTTTTCTCTTTTTTATTTGCCTAGCCTTATGTTGCATTGCAGATATGTTGCACTTTCTTGCTTATTTACACAGAATTTGAAACGCAGGCTCGTGACGTTTACATGAACTTCTTGAAGACCTCCAGTCTCACAATTAAAGACAATTTGGGAAGTTACTTCAAGTTATGGCGAGAAGTAGTAGAAATTCCAGGTCCTTTTGCCACAGATGTTGAAAAGAAAAATGGAATCTCACAATTGCGATCAGTAGACGATTTTATGGTAGGGAAGAATTTTTCAGAAAAAAAGCAATTACTTGTGAGAAATTCAAATATCCATGTCCACCTTATTCTGTTGAAGACAAGTGTAATTGAGCCTGAGATGTCAAAACAAATCAAAATGTGTGCGAGTCAAAACTAAAAAGATACATCAGATTTTTACTGTTAGACTGTTAGATTCAGCAGTCCTTACACCCTTTACAGTGTATTGAGCTAAAAGAATACCATTGTAGTGCACTTTATCAAAAGTCACCCTTACAGTGCATTTCGATGGTCTCGAAAAACCTACCCTTAATAGCGGCATATGTCGTGGGCCAGACCATATGAGTACCCCCCATATTAAATAAAATTGACATTAAATCTTTATCTTTCACTTATCTCTGGACAGCCACTGCTATTCTTGGACGACTTTTTGGACAATCGAGATGAAGATGAAGAAGACAAGAAAACTTTATTCGACGTCTTGTTCTCCAATCAAAGCAGCAGAGTGAAATTCTTTTTCGCTGGTGACGATGATATAATCAACGGCCTCGTTTTGGCTTCACAATACAAGAATGGAGATGTTGTCTATATCATGCATATAAGTGACTAAATGTGAAATTCATTCCTGCAAATGTATATTTCTTTCTATTTCTAAAATGAAGGCAGAATAAGAAATCTAAAATCTCAAGTTTTTATCTCAAGTAGGGAGGGAGGTAACGAAGGCGAGGGGCGGACATAATGGAAGAGGAGCAAGCCTTCATAAAGTACATGTACTGCTTTCCGGGTAAGGAATTACATAATAAATAAATTAATTTACGGCTGTGCTCGTCTTACCAAGTAGATGACTTTAGTTGTGTTAAATCATTTACGTTTAATTAGCTGGACATCAAACCGAAAAGTTATATATCTTTTCGACTGCCCTTCTTTTCTTTATGATATACAAGTCTTACCTTTTTGTTACTAGCACTATTACCCGATTGCTTTCATACAATGTTTAGTATGGTACATTTGACGCGCTACAGTTTAGCTTTGAAATTTAACCTGACAGATAATAAAAATCAGACTATCAAACCTTTCAGGAAAATTGTACGATTTTTTTCACATACTAGATATTTTTCTTGTCGATTACAAACAAACAAGACGACTCAGAGTCGAAAATTTCGCATAGTGTTTGATTATTCATAGATGAAATAATTATATTAAACAACCGGGGAGTAACTAGGGTTGGAGGATGTCAGGTCGGACCTGAGAAAAACTGGCTCTAACAGAGAATAAAGTTACCCTTACAGAGACAGCCAGTGAAACAAAGTCCACGCCGAATTGTTATTTGATTAGAGTGTGGTGCCCGCCGAAAGAAGTTCGTCTTGCGGAAAGGCGGCCGAAATTGCAGGGGGGAGGTAAGCCCCCTAACGGGCCCAGGTCTGAGCCTTGGTCAGGGCCAGCGAAACGGGGGGGGGGCGGGGCCGGCCACCTTTTTACTAAGAAAAAAAAAACCAACCAACCATGGTGGCGCCTCCTTAGACACTTACTATTTGGCCCCTCCACTTTCAAAATTGATTCGCCGGCCCTGTTGGTGGGGGTCCAGGGGGCGAAGCCCCGAAAGCCCTGAAATTTTGATCTTCTCACCCCTAAAAGTTGCTCAAAATCTTTAGAAAAAGTGCTTGAATTGCTGGGACTTCTAAGAAAGAAATTTATAAAGTTAAATGAATCGTGACCATGAGCCATATTTTAGGAATTAATGGGATTATGAATTAATAAATTAAAAGCGCTTTATATTCTATTTACACTCTACATCGTTATATGACGGTCAAGGGAGAGCGAGGTGGATGCGTTTAAACCTAACGCAATGAAATCGGGCGTTAGAATGGCGGTGCTCCTCTCGTCTTGAAAAGCTTTGACTTACGCCAAAACAGAACCTTAGCATCAGCACATACCTAAGCACCCCCTTCACCATTAAAGAATGCAATAAATAGAACGGGGCTAGAGCTTTATTTCATTCACCTTAAATGTGAACTGTCCTAGTGTGGCCATAAATAAATTGTTACATAAATAAATATCTTTGACTATTTACAAAAATGTTTATTATGTTAACACCAAATAGATAAATCGGAAAGCCAAATTAAACCAAAACAGATCAAAAAGATCAAACTATATATTTTGCTAATTTGGTCATTTTTTGCTATTTCGAAATCCTCAATCAGTTGGTACCACTACATGAAAAAGGCAACTTTTGCCTTAACGGGAAACATTTCCCGAGCGGGAAAGTGAAAATAACCCGAAAAGGAAACTGTTTCCGAACGGGAAATGGAATTTTTGTAAACAAAGCCGATTTTTGTTTCCCGATCGAGAAAAAGTTTCCAAATAGGGAAGTTTTAAGTTGGGAATGGGAAAGTAGAATAAAGAAGCGATTACCCGGTGGCTGAACTACCTGGTGAATATTATTTATTTTCCCTCTTTTACAAAAGGGACAAGTTTTAAACTTTCCACAGGCATTTCCAGAGTGCTCAGAGGCCACTTTCCCGATTGGGAAACTGGTGAACTTCACGACGTGGAAAGTCTAGCCATCTCGAAAAGTTTTCCACCTTCCCGTTCGGGAAATATTCCCCGTTAAGGCAATAGTTGTCTTTTCCATATAGTGGTCCCGACCGTCAATATTTTAATGTACTTTAGTTTCATGTCATCACAAGCGACAAGTAACAATCCTCACTTTATTCATCTTCTTTCATTTTTATTCATAGTTTCTCAATATTTCAAAAACTTTTACTCATATAGATTATTCACCTTTAATAAATTTTTTCAACGGTGTATACCTTTCTACTTTAGCATAACTTGATGCTGAGAGTTTGCTTGAAAGGTAAAGTATCTACATACTTTTGAGACGACATACTTTAATGATAGATACAATATATACTATCTCAATAAAACAAAATCAAACACAATCAACTTTAAAAAGAGTTTTATTGGCCAATTGAGGGCTGTTTTGGTAGAATATTGCTATTAGATAACTGTTTCAAAGCTCGAAAAAGCACAAATTTGGAAAATTGCATGAAATATTTAAAATTTGGTGGAAACTAAGGTAAATTTTTAACCCTATTCGAACTAGGGGGGGGGGCTCTTCGGAGGTCAAACTATTGGTAATAGCTCCTGAAATAATAGAGATTTTGCCGTGAAATTTTCTGTAATTTCCTAACTTTTATTTAACTTCAAAATAAAAAAAAATTTGACACCTAAAAATTTTCACACCTTGAGCATGATGACATTTCTGACAGTAAGGTGTCAAAAAAATTGACACTTTTCCAATACAAATTGATTTTTAATGTCAAATATATCGTTAAAAGATATATCGTTTAAAACGTAATTTATTGAATATTTAGGATAAAACAAGCATTTTAAACTCAGGCAACTTTTTTCTAAAGCTTTTGTTAGAATACAATAGCTGTTTATAAGAACAAAGGAAATTTTCGGTTTTTGCTCACTTTGGGCATGATGAGTGACGTCATCAAAAAAAATTTTTGTCAAAAGTTACCTTACGTGACAAGGATCTTGTGTGCCAAATTTCATCCAAAAAGACTCACTAGATCAAAAGTTAAGGGGTGGTACAGGAAAAGCCCCCCCCCCCCCTAGTTCTGAACCGCCCCTAAAAGCCTAGTTTGAATAGGGTTAAGGCCAATTTTCTTTCTGCAAAATCTTTTTACCTTAAAGCTAAAACTTTGTTTCTGCTGTTAATTGCCTTGCATCCATATCATTGAGACGTGGAGTTACATAGGTCGTGTTCACACTACAGACCTTCCTTAATTAAAATGTAGTCAGGAGAATCTTTTGTTGACTACAATACAGAACGTGCATTTAACAAAGAGTAGAACGCGTAGTATTGTAATTTTTAATCGATCTTCCTTAATTAAGAGTCGTAAGCCCTATTGTCGTAAGGGTAGGGTAGAGGCTTCCCTTAAAACAAAAGATTTTATTAAGGAAGCATAAACAAAGAATGCGTGCAGTGAACAAAAAGTTTTACGATTTCAAAAACGAATGAACTGAGGAAAAAAATAGAAATAGTGCAAACGGTGTTGTTGATGTGTAAGATGAATGCAGTTAATGAGTAAAACCATTAGAACAAATATGTTTGCGGATTTCAAGTGATGTATGGATACCAATATCAACCAATCACAGGTGAAATCGAAACTCTCAATAAACAATCAACCATGGAAGCCTTAAGCAAAATCAATTACCGTGTTATAATAGATCTCGTGAACCTACAAAGAACTGTAATAAACCAGTGTATTCATCCATCATAAATCTCTTTGTTTAACTTTGATAGATTTAATTAGGTAAACTTTCCAGTGTGAACGCGCCCATATTTTTTGAGAATTTATTGATTGACTTTGCAGTAGGAAATCGATTTCGAGTAAGCCTATAAAATTTGATTGACTTCCATTTCTTTTTTGATCGATGACCAATCAATTTGTTCCAATATTTGATAATAAAGCCTTATAGAAAATATTGAGTATTGGTTGGATTTGAATGATCGATTGAACTTGCAGCCGTTAAATAATCAATCAGGATTGATCATCTTAAAGCCGATCGTTAAATAATCGATCAACTAATGTAATCGAGCCTTCCTTAATGTCATAATTAGCATTACATTATCGATTACCTATCAATTACCAGAACCAATAGATATCCTGTCAATTTGTTATCAATGTTTCATCGATTGAAAAATGAATCAAGCGTTTGAGTATAGGAATCTAAAATAGTTCGTCTTTTGAATTATATATCTGATCAATCAAAACTCAAATCTATTGTACAGTGTTCAATCAAAGTTGATCCAAATTTTTCAGTAAGATCCCTCGCATCCATTTGGGTTGACCCGGGTGAAGGCTCGTTCACTTTCAAAGTGAACCGCTGCGAGTGGGAATCGAAACCTTTGACACCTGTGTAGCATCCAAAGTCAATTACCACTATCCCACAAAGTGCCCATCTAACATGCCAAACTCTCCCGTTCGATACAATCGATGAATACCTTAACTTATACATGAATATTACTAGGCCGGCCTTGAAATTTGCACGATCTGAAATTGACACATTTTTTTTTGCTTTTTCAAGGAAACAGCGGCTGGTTTTAATTAAGGTGGTTTTTATTAACACAAATTTTTTCAATTCATGTTAATAAAATGACTAGTAATATTCCTGTAACAAGGTAATCGATAAATAATCGATGGATTGGATATGGATTATTTCGATAACCGATAGCGATAGAAATCGATAATCAAGATTTTACGAGAAGCTCGATTGATCACAAAAACAATCTAAAACTATCAGTTAGAATAGTCTCGATTACCTACCGTCAGCTGATCTGACTTGGGACGATTGGTCGAAACATGGGACTGTTGATATCTGGCCTGTATTTTCACTTACTGTTAAATCTCTTTGACAACAATTTTTTTTGATAACTCCACCAAGTTTATCAATCATACCAAGGATTTATTATACACTGGATATACAAGTAACAGATTTTTGCCGATTTCTCGTGTACTAGCTATGTCCGCAGTAATGATAGTATTGTTCACTCTCCTTCCCTCATTAAATGATTTTTCAAAGCATTTTTATTGCATTTCTTATCGAAAATCACTCATCCAATTCCCAAAAGAGACTTAAAGAGACTTTCCTGTGAGAGTCATCGGTCGTGTTCACACTGCAGACCTTCCTTGATTAAATCCATTAACAACAAACAAAGAGATTTATGATAATTGAATACACTGGTTTATCACAGTTCTTTGTAGCTTCACGAAATCTTTTGGTAACAGATAATTGATTTTGCTTAAGCCTTCTGATTGGTCGTTTTTAATTGATAATCTCATGTAAATTTGGATCGCATTGATACCCATACGCCATTCGAAATTCGTAAACGTATTGATTATAGAGATTGTACTCCATTTTCTTGGCAGTTTTGAGATTGATCGTTCTAACGCATCAACAACACTGATTCATATGATTCAATTTTTACATTTTTTCTGTCTTTTTTTATTTTTTCTGTTTTGCTGAAATATACTTTATTGCACGAAACGCTCCTTTTGTTCATGTTAATGTATCTTCCTTAATAAAATCTTTTGTTTTAAGGGTAGCCTCTACCCTACCTTTAACCCTTAGGAGTCGAAACACGTATATATACGTTTTGAAAAGGTCATTTTACCGATACACAGTCTTTTGGTCATAACTCCTGACCACTTGAGATTCAGAGAAAAAAAATCTGCTATTTTTTGTAGCTGAGAGAAAGAGCTTTCCAACGATACCAAAGTTGATACCTGAATCGTTTGTCCTGGTCGAGAAATTGCCTTTGAAAAAATAAATTTACAGAAAAAAATGATGAAATTTTTGGCCTTTTTCAAAAAAGATAGCGGCTTTGAAAGGTTAAGACAATAGAGCTTACGACTTTTAATTAAGGAAGATTGATTAAAAGTTAAAATACTACGCGTTCGACTCTTTGTTAAATACACGCTCTGTATTGTAGTCAACAAAGGATTCTCCTAACTACATTTTAATTAAGGAAGGTCTGCAGTGTGAACACGACCATATTCTTTCACTTAATTGCTAATTATAAGTCGTTATGACGTTTCAAGCTGTGAGAAAGATGCAAAAGACGTGTTGTGTGTAAGAAATTTAATGTTGACACCGGAAATTTTCAAACTTCAACCTCAAAAAAACCACCTTGCCACCACGTGCCTCCAAAGGATTTTCATACCACAGTGGAGCCAAGACACTCAAGTATTATGTATGTTAATTTCAGCTCTTCTGGGAACAGTCTTGGAAAAATATTTCCAATTCAAAATTTTGTGTCACTATAATCATTTTGGCTGGATTTCTTGTCTAAAGATGTTTTTCTCGCATTAGATTTCACAAATGTATCTGGCTTGGAATACTAGCCTTACTTTCAAACTCTTTTTCTGTAAATGTACAAAAAGAAAGAGCTAGAGAACTTTTAAAAAATAAGACAGATAAACATTTTTAAAAATCAGACATCTTCGAGCCGCCATGACAGTTGTCCTTTGCGGACAAAGATAGAACATCAATTGTTTTCTGAAACAAAGGAAATACAATGATCGCTCTCCATCGTTTTATGAGTCGTTTATCCAGTGTATAATAAATCTTTGATCATACTTTCTGTCATAACATGTCACGATAACTTTAACTGATAGTGCACCCTTTTTCACTTTTTTGTTTTCATTAAAAATGACCGGACGCCGATTGGAGAACACCTGCCGCCTAACCGCCTATCGCCCGATGGGATTAACAAATAACGAGTGTGTAACTTGTCGAGCTAGTGACGTCAAACGCTCTATCGTTTTGCCACTATTTTGGTCTTCTTATACCTTCGGTTGGGAAATATTTTATCCCCAAAATATTTTGTATAGGAGTGGTTAGCCAATAAACAAATGCCAAAACTTAATACACTGGTTTCCCTTATCGTTCACCACTTCTGGGCTATCCGTCCGGCTCACAGCGTCCTTTCCAGGAGTAAAAAATAGAAAGTTAAATGGTAATTTAAGAGGTTAAGTTTTAGTTTAACTTTTATTTTGTTATGACGCCACGCCCTTTAGCGTATCTAGCTAGAGTGGCTTTGGTAGGCCGTCCGCCCATAGTACGCCCCCGTCGCATTTGCTCCTTTCGGTAGAATCTATAGGTGGCTTAGAGCTATGACTTCGATCACTGATCTTCCATTCGCAAAGAAGCTCATCTTACAGTGAAGACAGAGAAAATTATTTTTTTACCTCCCTCCCTCCCTTCAAGGCTTGCGAGCATGGTTGCAGGCGGCCATCTTATACATTATAATTATTGTCAAATATGGGAAATATTTTATCCCCAAAATTATTTGTATAGGAGTGGTTAGCCAATAAACAAATGCCAAAACTTAATACACTGGTTTCCCTTATCGTTCACCACTTCTGGGCTATCCGTCCGGCTCACAGCGTCCTTTCCAGGAGTAAAAAATAGAAAGTTAAATGGTAACTTAAGAGGTTAAGTTTTAGTTTAACTTTTATTTTGTTATGACGCCACGCTCTTTAGCGTATCTAGCTAGAGTGGCTTTGGTAGGCCGTCCGCCCATAGTACGCCCCCGTCGCATTTGCTCCTTTCGGTAGAATCTATAGGTGGCTTAGAGCTATGACTTCGATCACTGATCTTCCATTCGCAAAGAAGCTCATCTTACAGTGAAGACAGAGAAAATTATTTTTTTACCTCCCTCCCTCCCTTCAAGGCTTGCGAGCATGGTTGCAGGCGGCCATCTTATACATTATAATTATTGTCAAATATGGGAAATATTTTATCCCCAAAATTATTTGTATAGGAGTGGTTAGCCAATAAACAAATGCCAAAACTTAATACACTGGTTTCCCTTATCGTTCACCACTTCTGGGCTATCCGTCCTGCCCACAGCGTCCTTTCCAGGAGTAAAAAATAGAAAGTTAAATTTTTTTCTATGAAAAATTGGAATGAAAAATTGGTCGAAAAGCGGTATTTTCAAGATTTTGAGACAAATAAGCTTTTATAAAAATTTTCCGAAAATACATTTTTAGTTCGGTAAAAGATACACCACCTACCACAAAGATTTTTTCAAAATGTTTTTCTTTGCCGAAAATAAGCTCTTCAAAGTTGAAATACTCTCATTAATACGTCAAATACGTCATTTTCTTCTTCATCAAATCTTTTCATTGCGATTCTTAAATTTTCAGACTCAAGGATACAGTAATTAGCCTAACAAAAAATGTATAACATCATGCCACAGTTTTGTGTGCTACGTCAAGTTGAAATTTATATTTTGTACGTGGCAAATACTAAAAAAAAACACTATGGTCAGAGCCCTTAACAGAATTCTGGAATTGCGAGATCTGTTCAAAGATCTCGCAATTCCAGAATTCTGTTAAGGGCTCTGACCATAGTGTTTTTTTTTAGAAGACTCTTTTTTCTTTAAGGAAAGAAGGTTTGATACAAATAAGAGCAGGGGGTCAGTACTCTGGTCTGGAGAAAAACCCTTAAAGTTAAAACCATGGAGAGAAGTCATAATTAGGGTAGTAATAATTTGTAATAATGATCAAGTCCTTTCCACATTTTTCGCATTTTCAGCTTGTAAGAAATCATAAAACACAGGTGCTACAACATAATTATTGTTTGTATCGGCTACCGGCATATTTGAACATCGAAGATATTGATGACGTCATCAAGCAAGCACAGGATCTGTACCAGCAGCATCAACCGACAAGCTTGAGATCAGAAGTCCGAAAATATTTAAAAGAAAGGTATCAAATTTGTTTTCATTTGAACTTTTTTGAAACGCTCCATACAAATTTTCTATTTTTAGGGAATGTTCATATGGAGGTGGGACGGCCCACTGACTCACTTAAGTGGGATTGAATTTTCTTAAATTTATCAGAGTTTTTCGTCAAAACAGTTGCAATTGTAACTTCTTCAAGGTCGTTTTTCCATCTCAATGTCCGCTCATATGAGAAATTTCAATCCCACCTGAGAGAGATACCACTCAAATCAAGTAAGATCCCAGCTAGCCTTGTTCGCAAATGAACACGATTCGTTCACGGGAAAATAAAAACAAGAGTGAGATCTTTAACGGCTAGCCCACCTCCATATGAACAGCCCCTTAAAGAGTAAGTTAATTGGCTTGCTTGTCCTATTCTTCATTCGTTTTATACTTGAAGATGGATGGGCGAACAAACTGTGAATTTTGTCCGACTGTTATGAGTTGTTTGGGTATTGGCTCATTAGCTTTTTCTATTATTTTTTTGTATAAAAGATGAAAAATGGCAGTGTCCAAATGTGACAGTCCCCGATTTTCCTTAGAAATTTTTTTTTTCTTCTGAAATTCCGGAAATATACCGTTTTTAGGGACTTTGCCGAAATTTTATTGTTAGTTTTTCTGATATTTTTTTGCACAAAGATGTATATTAATATGTATAGTCTTCTTAGTTTACCTAGTTCCTTCTATAGTTTAGTAGAAGGTTCTTTTTACATAACTATTGGGTGTTTCTTTTGTAAGAAGCAAAGACGAGACCTTTTCAACAACTTTTCCTTAACCTTTATCACCGTGTACAATATACAATTTCTATGATTTCTAACTTCTTTGTAGCGATTCAATTTCTCACCATGCTGAACTACTGTACCGCTCCTACAATCAAAAACCGGATCGAATATTACGAAAACGAAAGAATTACGGCCTTTTGTTTACCGATACGTTCTAAATCTCATCAACCGAGGTCAGAGATACCGATGGGAAGCAGTTAGCGTTGATTGGCAGCAACCAGACAACGAATCCTCTTGTCAAAGTTGCTGTTTGGACAATGACTGTGTCAATGGGAGTTATGACGTTCCTGGTTTTAAACACCTCCAAATACTGGATGTAAATTAAAATTATCTTCGAAGAGAAGGGATTGTGAATGGATTGCTGATTCCATGCAAAAATGCATTGCCACTTGCCTTTTCCTTACTTAACTGGCCATTCAATCAAAATAACACCTTTTATTTTTCTCCGGTAATTTTGATGACGGAGGTACTGATTTAATGGACATTTTCATATTGCCTCACCCTTATAAATTGAATGAAGTTCAAATTTTCACCAAAGGTGTATATTAATGAAAGAAAGCGATCCGTGAAAAAAAAATTAAAATCCTTTGCTGATGTCAGCAAATTTTGCGAAAAAAACGTTTTGGCTGAAATATGCTGATGTCAGCAAGGAATTTATAAATTCTTTTCGTGGATCGCTTCCTTTTATTGATTAACACCTTTCCTGAAAATTTGCAGTCAAAAGCTTCCTCCTAATAGAAGTTATTCAAATTCTTATTTCTGTGACGTCATAAAAATGCAGTCATCTGGAGTTGGAGCTGGGATGCGATTTTCTTTGTTTGTATTTTACGGAACAAGCACACCCGATATGTTATACCTCCAAAAAATTCTCTAACCCCAGGTTCTGAAGTCCCGAGTTGAACTATATATATCAATATTCTCTCCAAAAAATTAGACAGGTCCAAAGTCCCGAGGTCCCTAGTTGAACTATATTTCTATTATTTCCAAAAGATCTACAACCCCAGGTCCCGAGGTCCCGAGGTCCCGAGTTGAGCTATATTCTCTTCATCCAATAAAACCCACACCCCCAGGTCCCGATGTCCCGAGGTCCCGAGTTGAACTATATCACTATTGTTTCCAAAAGATCTACAACCCCAGGTCCCGAGGTCCCGAGGTCCCGAGGTCCCGAGTTAAATCAATTCTACTGTATACGATAGGAAAAAGTTCAATGCTCTAAGCATCTCTGATTTGTAAGTATCTTGTAAAAACTTCAGTTTGACCCTCAAAATAGGGCGAAAATGAGGTTTTTTTGAAATTTTTCGATATTTTTAACAAGTGGGACCATGCTTATCTTATTTTCTGTATCGAAATGATTCGAAAAAACCATGAAACATTATGTTAAGCTGCGAGCGTCATGCAACCATTCGGGAATGCCTTAGGTACCCCGAGAGTGAACTTTTTAATTCGAACCTCTATTATTCGAATGTTTCTATAATTTGAACTTAAATATTGGTCCCCTGGGAAGTCACATAAATTGCTCTCCGTAATTCGAATCTATTTATAATACGAAGAAAATTTTCAGTCCCTTCAAGATCGAAATGTAGATAGACAACTTGTAAGTGAATTTAGTCTTCGTGACTTCGAGAGTTTTTAATCACATCTGTTTGCGTGGCAGTGTCCATCATCAGTGAAATGAAGAAGCAATGCAAGGTCTTCTCATCTACTCGCTTTGATGTTTCATGTCACTGACTTATCGAGATTAGGGTAGAGTAAATAGTAGCATAGTGACAGGATAGGCAACTGGGTGACCCACCCTAACGCCCGATTCGCAGTGGCGCCAAATGAAAGACAAGAGGCTTCGAATTTTGCTAAAAATTTACTAACTTCGGCGCTCCTTTACTTTCCACACCCTGAATACGGCGAAAGTCATTTATAATAAGTGTAATACAGTAATAAAGGTGTCTTTAACACCCCCTGGTCATATGATAATATGTGACATTTTTAGTTTGTATAAACTTCATACAGTTTTCCTTACCCTACTTTTTCCTCAATTTAGTTTTCCACCATTCTAGACTACCCTTAAATGCTAATTGATTTTAGCCTAACAATGAAAACTTATCCGAAAAGCTTTCGTTATAGTTCCATACATGTCTTTTCTTAAAAGAGGCGCGCCAAAAAGTTTTGGAATTTTCTTCCCAAGTTTTCCCATGATTTTCCCGACTCACCGCGCTAATGCTAATAAAACACTTTTCAAAGAACTCTAGCTATAGTCTGTTTCAAAGGAAGTGGACACTTTATGTTTTATCCTTAACCCTATTTTTATCAGGGGGGGGTGTTTTCCACCAGGCTGGCACTCTTTTGCTAATAGCTCACTGAAAAATTTTTTTAACACTCTGAAAGTTTTCGACTTTTAATATAATCCTATTAGCAGCATGTATACCAAATTTTACAATTATACACAGACCAGATCAGGTTTTATGACTTTTTTGTTCACACATATCATAAAATCTAGCTAAAACCCTGTAAAATCACAAAATCTTAAATTTAGCATAACTTTTGATCTAGGCATCCAACTGACTTCAAATTTTGACAGGTATTAGGTATCAATAATAAATTTTAAAAAATATTTAAAACATTTTCAAAAACTGCTGAATTCATCAAAAATGACGTCATGGTTTTTTGAAAAGATTTACTCATTTTCTGCATAGATTTTTTTATTGAATAGTACTTTTTCATTGGTCACCGATAAGTGTGAAAGTTTGTGATGACGTCGTCACCTTTATGATGACGTCATCAACCCAAATTTTTTTCTATGAACTCCTTTTATGGTAGAGAACATTTCTGTCAAATTTCAAGTCCACATCTTTTCTAGATCAAAAGTTATGCAAGGCTGGTGGAAAACACCCTCCCCCCTTGAGAATACAAAATCCGAGAAAGCCTGATAATAATAGGGTTAAGGTTATTCTCCTTGGAAATATCTTTCCAACAGAGTATGACTTTCTAACATAGTATGAATGGGTGCTGAGAAAAGGTAAAATAACTAAAGTGTCCACATACTTTTAAGACGTACTTTAGTATTTAGATGAATATTTTTGCGTAATTACATTTTCATTTTTAATTGATCCTGCATTTCAAAGTAGTTTTATTCATTTTCAAGAAAAATATTAAAAACTATGCAATTTTACACATTAAAATATTTATTTTAATAGAACGTAGTTTACATTTCGGGATGATCTGGAGTTTTTACAAGATACTTCACTAATTGGTCATTTAAAGTAATAGAGATGATGCGTTCTTTAGAAAAAGTAATAAGATTCTTTTATTACATCTTAACGACCAACCAAAACAAATAAGAGTTTGTAAAAACTCCAGCGTGTCCCTACATTTCAAATTATATCAATCTATCAAATGCAATGCCTCGGGCTAAATGAAAACCAAAACCCGTCTACAGTCAGCTTCGAAATATATTGGCAATTAACGGCGAGAATTGCACTTCTCGCTCGAACTTCAATTTTCGAAAAAATGGTAAAATAGCCAGATTTGTCAATATTTTATGGCACTGATTGTAGTTCGGGCCCTTAAGAAAGGGAGGGATGACAGCTTCCAAATAAATGAAGAAGGGGGGGGGAGTCAGAAATTTTCATGAAAAAGGGGGGGGTAGCAAGTAAAGGGGACTTACATATTATATTGTAGATTATTTTCAAGCACTGTTATGAAATTTGGTCTTCATGAAAGGATGTTTTCTTTTAGAGTAGTCTGAGTCAAAAAGAAGTTTATTATTCCGCTTTCTCTCTCTAAAGATATTTCGCATATATTTGTTACCTATTTTTGTCCAAAATCCTTGACCATGTTCTTACATACACGGGCTTTTAGCGAAATGCCTTCCCACCAACTCTAACACAGTTTCCTAACACTTTATAGGTTAATATGTGTTTTTATCATTACTATTAAAAGCTGGGCTGATTTAAGAGCTGATTCTTATATTTGAAGTGAATTCGAGTTCGATCATAGCATCATCTAATATACAGATGACGTCATCAGTGGTCTGGCAACAGATCCAATTTACAAAGAAAGCATTTGTGGTCTTTCGGCTAACGGCACTTTGTACGATAAGGTACCTAAAACTCTCTCTTGGTCGGTATAAAACGTGTTGGTGTGATATTAACAGGCTAGGAGTATTCCTCCTGAATCCTGTTCAGACCGGCAGACGGCGTTTTTATACGCGTCACGTCATATGTAGGGGAAATTTTTTAGCAAATTGCACTAATTACATACCTATTGAGTAGATTGTTCTTTTGGTAGAATGTTGTCTTATTAGTCATTTCATTTTTGACATTACCCTTGATTTATTTTGTCTCTAAATCCCTTAGAGCTCTTTCGGTCAACATTCCTGGTTAAATCTCTGATCAGTTAGTAATTGCGGATTTCAAGTGGAGTACTTTTCACAATCGGTTAAAAAATATTGAAGATGAATCGGTGATGCGTACCTGCTCTATTTTCTCATCAAAGAGAATTTTGTTCCCCACTAAGACGCATGGGGGCCATGGCCCCAAATATTTTGCAAAGTAATTTTTTTTTACCTTGAAAAATTTAATATATACCGTTTAGAGGGGCTTAGATAATGGTGAAAAGGCGAAACTTTTCTTCATCGCCCAACCATGGTGGACGACATATTTTTTGGCCCCCTGAATTCGATTCGCACGCCGGGGGCCATGAGACGAGTTACATTCTTTTTATGGAAACAATCCTCTTTAGCTGGAGAGGTCAGCTGGTCATGGCTTCATGAAGTTAATATATTCTGCCTCTTCAATTTAGCATTCATTTGCTGGCCTCTGTGACTGGTCTTTTGGTTGATAAATTCAAAAATGTTTATACCTCAATCACTTGTATACAGCTGCCATTTGCTTACAGGGGGAGGGGTACTCGATTTTCGACATTTTAGTACGTGCGTACTATGTGGACGGCCCCAGGGCTGAAAAGGAACCCTTTCAGTGCATTTTCTCTTTTCTCAGCTGTAAATCTGCGTGAAAAAAGAAGCTTAGAAGATTTTCTGAAAAACTGAGAATAAAATTCTTGTCAGCTGTAATTATCAGACAACAGAATTTTTTTCAAACAAACGAGAAGTAAAAACCTTTCTTTTTATCAATTATTTTGAATTTGTTTTAAAATTCGACCCTTGTAGTGCAATCTCACAGAAACACACCCTTACAGTGCATTTTGGGATGCTGAAAAACCCCAATCTTAAGCGTGGCGCATAACGTAGGCCAGATCATATGAGTGCCCCCCCCCCGGGAATTTATGATGTAATGTTTTCTATGGAAATACCCCGGTTTTAGCCGGTAGTGGAAAATTTAAACTAAACAAAAGTTGTATAAAATTTGCCTTTTCTGGAAAAAACCGGGGTCTAAGAAAATATCTTTTTACCAAGCTGATTTTTCAAGAAAGAGTAAAAAATGTTAATGTAAATCAACATAAAAGGGCTTGCGGAACGAACGTTCTGTTTTCGCAAAGCGAAGAAATCCAAAATGTACTACTCCATTATTAATGCAGAATGACAAAAAAAGCAACTTAGGATCTTTTTCTGCTGAAGTAATTACTGTACACGTTTTTTTTTTAAAGCAAGTGTCTGCCCCTATGGCGCTATGTCAGGCTCGCATTACGCTTAGCATTATATTGTTCTCAAACAAAAAAGCCAACAAATAATGAAGGTATCAAAAACTGAGTCTGCACATGCTAATAAATGTTAAGCTTATAGAAAAAAAACGATGAGGCTCAAAAATGCCAAAAAATAAGAACAATTTAAGAACAGTGGAGAGGCTGAAGTTAGAGAGTTATAGCAAAAAGAATCACTGGTTTCTAAAATCCTCTAAATAGTAAAGTAAATAACCAAAACTTGTTTTTTACCTTAGAAAAAATAAGAACAAAATTAAGAACAATTCAAGGCTCAAAGTGCCAAAAAAATAAGAACAGCGGAGTGTATGCGAAGGAGGAGAATGTTGGAAAAATTAGAAATGTATGAAGACAGGGATGTTCCAAAAGCACCTGAAGGTATTTGAAAAGTCATTTGTACTCAATTTTGTAATACTTTTATAACAGCTGCAATTTTTGTCATTTTGGCCAAAATGAGGTTTGACGGTTGCCAATCTTTAGTGGGAGCACACTGCGACGGAGAGCGGTAAAATTTGGCACAGAAACCCTTGAGAATAAACTCTATTGACTTCCAATAGTTTCCAATTCCAAAAATAATCACAGGAACTTCAAAAACCAAATTTGAAAATATCAAACGAATATCAAACGTCAAACGTAGAATATCAAACAAATTCAACTTAACATCGAATTGTATTTTATCGAATCTGGATGGGAATAATAGTGTAATGTTTGCTTGATCTCAAACCACATCAAAGTGTTTCTCGTTTCATGAGGAATAATTAAACAACTTCTAAAAATAATGTGTCTGTTCTTCACGTTGTAAAGTCTAAAAGTTTTCAAACCGTACCTCCTCAACGAATTTTACTGACCACCACAATCACCAAATATTTCAATGGCGTATGATCTTTTTTGTAAAAGCGTTACTCAAATAGTTGAACAGTCAGTGTATTGGCTGACAACGTGACAAATATTCATTGCTTGGCAACAATATCCGCTGAATGTTAATTTTAACCATGACATAATTCCAATAAAATTATAGTGTCTAAAAAGTTAAAATATTTCGAAATCCGAATGTTGTTTTAAACTTGACTTGACTGTTGCAGTTGATATTTGGTTTGATCAAGTCACAAGAACAGTTTTCCATGAAATTATTTGATGTAATAGGTTACTGCAATCAATTATCACAAAAAAGTGCCGTGAAGTTTGGATACCACAATGTCTATGTAAACAACCATCAGACCATTTATCGAAAATTTCAGTTGACAGCCACATCAGCAAATAGAGGGTAGGACAGCTCTCACCTCTCCCAGAGGAAGTGGTAAACAAGAAGCCCGTTAGGCGTGAAGGCCCAGCAAAAGCGTAATTTACGCGATTTCCAAAAATTCAAAAAAATGTTTAACAAGATTTCAGGAAAGGGATGTCCAAAGGATTTAAAATTTTACTGCGTCGAGCAAAATAAAATGAAAAATAAGTCGACAAGGATAATTCTCCCTTTCTTCATTTCTTAGAACAGGGAAGTGAAAAAATAAACGAAACATAATGTACAGTAGTCAATCAAAAATAAATTGAATGTTGAAAGCTCGAAACTTTCTACCCGAAGGTAAACAATCAAATTCAAAATATTGATAATGAGCTAAATTTCAGATACTTACAGAACGATCAAATCTAGAATTCGTGACTGAAACTCTTACTCTTCCTAAATAAACAACCAAACTTATGACGCAAATACCAGCATGGCCAAAACCACATATTTCACAATTTGTGGCTAAACACCAATCACTCGAAGTCAACACCAAAAGACAAGCTTCGAAAACACATCTCTAAGTGCACGCCAGTTAGAGCATATACGTCAGAACTGAACAAACATCCTAACCTAAAAGCACATGACATTAATAATGAATAACGTCAAATTCTACATCAATCGACAAATTCAGAAAACTTCAATCAACCACGATAAACCATTACATTATTGATAAACTCGGATCCCAACTTACTACAAGGAAGCGTAAGACGTTCCATATAAAAGCTAAGCGGTAGGACAATGGACGTGGATTGTTGGGTCGGTGCAAGAGTAAAGCTTTTAACATTACTGAAGTAGTTGAACTAAAATTTAAAGAAACATTGAACTGTTAATAACTGGGATTTATCAGAATTGGTAATAATTAATATTGGACTCTGTACCTTAATTGGAATTAGACAATTCGCAGTGACTCTGGTTTGTTCGTAAGCGACAATTATTATTATCTTGAAAAATATAAAGAATATCTTATGATAACTCACGTGTACTGACTACTATTCTTAGAACCCCAGCTTTCCGGAGTCGCAGATTCAAATCCAGAATCGGCGTAATAACATATGGCGCCCGATGATAATATAGTAGTCGTATAATCAGTTACTATAGGATTTCTTTTTAATTTGATTTAGTGAGTCTCTATTCCAACCAAATGAATCGGTTTCCTTGTGCTAATTGTACTCGAAAATATTCTACTGATTTTACAGAAGTGTGCTGCTTAGGACAGAATTTGTAAAGCCTGTTTGATAGACAGATACGTACAATACGAAACAATACCAGTAAGACCGTTTTGGGCTTGCCCTATTTGCCGCTCTAAACTCAATACAGAAGTTACAAGAAAAATATTTTTATTAGCACTTGATTACCTTTCAAACCCCTTGATTAACATCAATTTCTCTGACTTTTAATTTATGTGCGATTCGCGCTGTAATTGTACGCACCCTTATACCCGGGGAAAAAGTAAAGCGTGTCCAATTCACAGTAAGAATCTAGAAGACAGTTTTGCACAGTTGAGGAACCCGGCCAGAGAGTCAACACCCGTAATAGAAGAGGAGGAATCCGAAGGAGAAGAACCCTTTCGTATGAATTTTGAAGATATGGACGAGTTACTTACTAGACTAGCCGCAGACAGACAGGCAACAGACACGAGAATGGAAACACTCTTAAAGGATAATCGAAAAGTAAGATTAAAAGAGCCCAAGGAATTTAAAAAGGCGAGGAAAATTATGATATAAATGATTTTTTAAATCAGTTTTGACAAGTATTGTGACTTCAATGGGGTTGCCGATGGTCAGAAATCAGTACTTTTTTCAAGCTTCTTAGGCCAGGAACCGTTAAGATTCTACAATGGACTAGAGGCAGAAGTAAGGAATGACTTTAACACAGTTAAAGATAGATTTACTACAGAATACAATCCAGTCAATCACAAATTCTATAAGAGACAGCAACTCACTCGACGTAAAAAGAAAGACAGCGAAACCATTCAAGAATTCAAGCGATCAATCCAAAACGAAGCAAAGAAACTTAAAGTTAGTGACGATGATATACTACAAATCTTTATGGAAGGCCTACCTAAAAAGATAAAAAAACATGTTATAACCCAAACTCCAGAGACTTTAGAAGAAGCATACACAGCTGCGCTAGCAAAAGAATCAGCCTTGATTTCTACATCAGAAGAAGAAAAGTCTAGCGAAGTTGATAAACTGATACCAGTCCTCAGCTCATTAGCAAAGAATCTAGCGGAGAGTAAAACAAGTAACCAGAAAATAAATTTTACAAAGAATGACAGTACTAATGAGATACAAAGAGTTAAGCAAAGACTATCAAAACTAGAATCAGGAGATAATCGTCACCAAAGACCAATTTCTCAGAATAAGCAAGGATCCTTCCGCCAAGATGGTTGCTACAACTGTGGAAAGTACGGACACTTTGCACGAGACTGCAGAAATGGAGGCCGAGATACAAACCCTCGACGATATCCTAACAGAAACGGACCAGGAAATGCACCATTTCAGAGCCAAAGATGGCCAGTTCGAATTCAAACACCAGTACACAGACAAGTGCAGTTTAGACTACCAGGGCAGCAACAAAGATCAACTACTCCAAGATTTCCAGCCCTTCCAGCAACAACCAATTTCAACAGAAATCAATCAATCAATATGATACGTAATAGACAAAGTAGGGAGGCAGCAAGAAAACATCGTTCCAGAATTAACAACAGGAACAACCAGTTACGATATCAAGACGACTTTGACGTGGCTTTGGACCCAAACAACGAATATAACGATTGCTATGATGCAAAATACTCATGTCATACTATTGGCCAAGATGACGAGATGACAGCTGCAGTTTGGATTTATGGCTGCAAATTTAGATTCTTGATAGATACCGGTGCATCTGTCTCAGTTGTACACTCAGTTATTTACAATGGATTATGGAGAGACATAGTACCATTGTATTATTCACCACAAATAATTGAAACAGTCAATGGAGAAAACGCAGTAGATGGAGAAATATACGTCGATCTAGATTTTCAAAAGTTTATCTTGCAAGGCCAAAGATTTTTAGTAACACATTGTGCAGAGTATGACGGAATCTTAGGCAGAGATTTCCTTAGGTCAGCTAGAGCAGTGATTGATGTAAACAAACACACTATGATATGTCACGAGAGGTTTAGAATAAAGTTAGATTTTGATGTTAAACAATGGGCGTGTGACGAAATATACGATTTCATCCAAGAACAACAAAACAGTAATAGACCATCGCAACGAACAAACAACAAAGGAGGAGGAGCAACAAACAAAGCCAAAGATAAGCTATCAAACGGAGTACCAGTCATTCCAGCAGAAAGAAAAGTCCACATAATAGAGGATGTACAGCTAGAGCCATTCAGTGAAACAATTATTCCAGGTGTCACATCGCTAAAACCAGTTGAAGGACAAGATTATATAGTGGAAAACCTACCCTTCTTTTCGGAAAAACACAAAGTGATATGCGCTTCAATAGTGACGAAAATAAATAGACAGCAAGTCCCATGCAGAATCCTAAATCCATCGGGACAGCGAGTAACACTCTATGCAGGAACAAATGTAGCTTCAATTGATGAAGTCACAGTAATAGAAGAGGTACCAATAATGCAAATGCAAACGAAACCACAAGAGAAAACTTGAAGTCGACCTTACAGACAGCGACTTAAAACGACCAGCAACAAGCACAGCTCCAACGATTGTTCAGAGAGTACAGAGATATCTTTGCTGTAGACCAAAGCGAACTTGGACGTACTTCAATCATAAAACATCATATTGACATCGAAAATTACGTACCAATCAGATCAAAGCCTTATCGTGCATCGCACGAAGATCGTAAGAAGATAAAAGAACACACATCAAGGATATGTTGGAACAAGATGTAATTAGGGAGTCAACGAGTCCATATAGTTTTCCAGTAATTTTAGTTAAGAAGCCAGGAAAGAATGATCGATTCTGCATAGATTATAGAAAACTGAACAATATTATCCGCAAAGATAGTTATCCACTCCCTCATATCCAAGATACGTTAGACGCCTTACATGGAACAAGTTACTTCACGACACTAGACCTTAGGAGTGGATATTGGCAAATCGAACTAGATGAGGAATCGAAACCCCTAACGGCTTTTACATCACCCCAAGGTTTGTATGAATTTAACGTTGTTCCTTTTGGAATAAGCACAGGACCCTCTACCTTCCAGCGCTTAATGGAAACTATCTTACGAGGCTTAACTTGGGACCGATGCTTAATATATCTGGATGATATTATCATTTTTTCCAAGTCCTTTAAAAGCCACTTAGACGATTTGAGAGCAGTTTTTGAACGTTTACGCCAGGCTAATCTAAAATTAAAACCAACAAAATGTTCATTCGGAAAACGATCCGTAAATTACCTTGGTCACGTAGTGTCAGCTGAAGGAGTCAAACCGGACAAGTCAAAAATTGAGTTAGTACAGGAATTCCCTGCTCCGAAAAATCAAAAACAGATCAAACAATTCTTGGGACTAACTGGCTACTATCGCCGTTTTATACGCGATTATGCCAAAATAGCCTCACCATTGAACACACTCTTGCAAAAGGATAAAAAATTTGTTTGGGATGAAAAATGTGAAGAAGCTTTCAAGACGCTAAAACAACGATTAGTGACACAACCTATATTGGTTTACCCTGATTTCAGCAAACCATTTGACCTCTACGTTGATGCCAGTGGAGTTGCAGTAGGAATGGTTCTGGGACAATTCCAAAATGGGCAAGAAAAAGTCATCGCTTATGGAGGGCGGAGCCTAACAAAAGCAGAAAGGAATTACTCAACAACAGAACAGGAAGCTTTAGCTGTAGTAGCTGGAATAAAACATTTCCAACCTTACCTAACCGGCAGACCATTTACGGTCCATACGGACCATCATTCCTTGAAATGGCTGCTGATGAACCTCAAAAATCCGAAAGGACGTTTAGCGCGCTGGGCACTAATGATCCAACAGTACGATTTCGTCATTAAACATCGTCCAGGAAGGGTACACTCCAATGCAGACGTTCTATCACGTCACCCCAAATTTGAAACTATCAACATGATGACAACTACGCAGTTCAAAACACAAAACATAAGAGAAATTCAAGAAAACCAAGCTGACATAAGAAACATTATCCGTTATCTTGAAGAAGACATCTTGGAGGGAGAGATCAAGAGGATCAAATAAAGACATTAGCGATAGCAGATGATTATTTCCTTGACGCCGACGGAGTACTATTTTACCTTTCAACAAAAAGTAAAGAAAGTGAGAACATGGAAAAACTAGTAATCCCAGATAAGTTAGTTCAGAAAATCCTAACAGCAGTTCATGACCATGTAACAGGAGGACATTTTAGCCTACAGAAGACTTATCAGAAGATTAAAGAAAAATATTACTGGAGAGGAATGTACAAAGATTGTAAGAATTGGATAGAGTCATGTGAAGTCTGTTCTACACACAAAATTAATCCCAAAACAAAGAAAGCAAGAATGGAAATTTTTGCGCATGCATCAGGACCTTTCGAGAGGATCGGTGTAGACATATGCGGCCCTTTTCCACTCTCACAGAATCCAAAACACAGTATATAATGGTGGCCGTTTGATCATTTTACCAAATGGGTAGAAGCTTGGGCACTCCCTCATACAGAAGCACATCTACTTGCCAGAACTCTATTCAATGAGCTCATATGCCGCCATGGCGTTCCACGTCAAATGTTGACCGATCGAGGAAAGAATTTTATGTCGAACCTAATGGCTGCTGAACTTTGTGTAATGACAGGTATGAAAAAGCTGAACACCTCGTCTTACCACCCGCAAAACAAATGGCATGGTTGAAAGAATGAATGGCACCATTGTTCGCCGCTTAGCAATGCACTGTGAAGAAAGACAAAGAGATTGGGATGTCCACCTACCAGGTGTACTTTTATCGATTCGAACAACAGTGGCAAGTTCAACAAAAGAAACACCTTTCTTTTTGGTGTATGGAAGACAAGCAACAATGCCCCCGGATGTATCTTTACTTAAACCGTCAAAGGTGGCACCGACAATTGAAGAATACAGATATCAACTTTTACAGTCAGTTACAATAGCTAGACAAAATGTTAATGACAGACTCGAAGCTTCAGGTAAAAAGACAAAAGGAAAATATGACGAGACTGCAGGAGACACAAACTTTCAAGTAGGAGATAAAGTAATGATTAGTAAAAAGTCGAAAACAAAAGGACTCAGCCCGAAGTTATCAGTAAAGTACCAAGGCCCATATATTCTCAAGGATAGATTGTCTCCAGTGCTGTTTAGAATTACAGATGAACGAGGTAAAACACAGCAGTCACCAGTACATGTAAACCGTATGAAAAAAATCACTGACAGAGCTACCTTTGAAGATGTTGAAGAAATTGAAGACATGGACGAAAACGAAGGCGTTGAAGAAATCGAAGAAGAAGAAGGCATAATCAATGACGATAATCAAACCGTAGAACAGCCACAAAACAAACCACAACCAGATACCAAATTCGTTGATGACAAAGAAGTTGGACAAGTCACAACAGATAAGCAGAGAAGAAAAACAAGAGTTTCAAATTTCTCCTCGAAATTACTTATGCTCACCATTTTGTTATACATGGTGGCTCAGATAACGAGCATCTCACTTGGTCCCATTTATGATTGTTCAAGAGTACGATCGAAAGGAATTTTCAAATTTCCGTCAAAGAAAAAATGCAAGATACCGATAAACGACAAAAAAATGGCAGTTGAAACATTTGAAGCAGAAGTCCTGAAAAAATCACCAAAAGAAACTAGAATTGCAATATACCATTGTGAGAAGTATAAAGTTACCCTAAAATGTCACGAAAAGTTCTTTGGTCAAGCAGAAAAAACGTCTTGGATCACGTCGTTATCCACATCAAATGATGAATGTAGAAAAAGTTGGGAAGCAAGAAGCGCAGTAGGACTTCCACTACTACGTCACAAAGATGGATTAACATGGAGTACAAAATCAAACCAAAGATACAATTGCAGGTGGATGCGGACGAAAACTGTCGAGTACACTCATTACCAAATAACGAATTACAGAGGATCTCTTTATGGAGGTGATGAGGACTTACACCAAGGAATAACAGCAAGCAGCTGCAAGGTGTTTCCACCAAGATGCAGACCCATCGAAAAACCGAACTCAATTTTGATCTGGAAAATACCTAAGAATTATGATGCCAAAGTATTCCACTCAATTGGGAAATACAAAATCCAAAAACTCGGATCCTTTATCCTGGTTCCAGACTTAGAAATCGGAGGAGCCATACAACTTACAGATGACAAATCATACGTCTTGGATGATGGATATGTAATCAAAAAACATGGAGAAAACGAAGATTCCTTTGATGACCTCTTATCACAAGCAAGAAACTTAACAAAATTGGCCCCTTCATCAAACCAAATTGCATTGCTGGAAGCGCACATATCTTCACTACAACAAGAGAGAAGTAATGTGATAAATTCTTGGAACATTTTGTGCAAATCACGAGCACGTATACAGAAACTAGAACAGTTCCTATTATCTACATTTCCAGAAAGCAGTTCTAATTGGCTCGAAGACAGAGGAGTTCATTTAGATATCGCAGGAGACGCCATAGCTGTAGGTAATTGTGCCCCAGTACCCGCATACATTATTTATTACAACAGACAGTATAACGGAACATGCTATTTTCATTTTCCTATTAAACTACCATACACAGAGAAAATTTACTTTTTACATCTACAGAGTAGATCAATTTTAAACCACAGCCCAAAAATAGCCTGTAGCCAAAGACCATATAGAACTTACATAGTGGATCAGCGCAGACGAGCATATTTTGTGGCTGCAGACGGAAAGGTAGTAAGGACAAAAATAAAAAGTATGCAAAGAAGTTTACACAATCGAAAATAATCTATGGGTATGACAGCAGACTTTTTAAGAAGGCATCCCCTAGACTAGACAGGTACTCAGTTCTACAGCTCATTTCCTTAACAAGTGAATCAATTTCAGGAATGCATGATGTAGCAAGCGCAGACCCAGACTCTGATTTTATTACAAACGTAGGAAAAGCATTAGGCGCAACAATAGGTTCGATAGCAGACGGTTTTTGAAAAGTTATCAAAGCAATAGGAACAGCCTTGTATGATGGTTGAAATGGTGCAGCAGATCTAGATAAGGCAGTAGTAGGATCTATAGCAGATGCGTCAGCAGTTTTCCTTGATTCAGCAGGAGGAGCAATAGAACATGTAGGTCATGCAGGAGGTTCATTTTTCCAATCAGCTTTCGGAGGAATATGGGGTCTTGCAAGAACAATAGTAATTTTGCTTCTTGTAGTGGCTTTCATTTACATAGCGATAAAGCTCGACGCTTTTCCCCAAATAAAAAGATGGATCAAAAAGAAAAGGGCAAAATCGAAAGACAAACAAAAAACTGAAACCATAGAAATGACAGAACAGAAACCGAACACAGAAGTACAAGAAGGACAAAACATTGAAATACACACTACACAACCTGAAAATGACATTTCCGAGCCACCTCATTACAACACTGTACAACCAACAGCCTATGGACAAACTGAAATACCTAGACCATTGTACCCCAAGTTAAGGACATGGCTAAACAAAAACGAAGAAACAGAAACAGAAACGACAGCAGAAACAAAATTTTCAAACAAACTTTACATTGCACAGACTTGTAAATAAACAAAAAAAAAAGAATTGGATGTATATAGATTGTTCACTTGACTGAGGTCATATCTTGTAATTGAAAAGTATTAAAATAATAAGTAATTGTAAGGGATATTTTAGTATTAATGAGTATTTGATTTCTCATCTTTCAGTAAGTATGGTGGACATCGAGGACAGGGCGACATGTTGAAACCAAGTTTTATCGGGAGAAACAGAGCCTATGGAGGGGACAAGGACTCTGGCGAATATCGTGACAGTGGGTTTGGGTCTACTTGACCCAGACCAAAGGGTTGAGAACATAGAGAAATATTCTTTACAAGTCGAGAACCTTGTTTTGAAAACAACGTTAATCAAAATTCTATACAAAGCAAACATGGACATTAGTAGCGCCACAAAGGGAATTGATCAAATAATATACAAAGAGACATCCTCGGGACTGTATTCCAGTAGATTTCCCGCTCTTCTGGATTGGGACATCATACGGTTAATATCCAAGAAAAGGGCGAAAGCGAAATTTGAACACACAGTGTACCGGAGAAGTGTGAAAAGGGCAATTGAAAACTAAATAGGTGAGACAAAATATTTTCTGTTACTTGTATCCTTAAATAAAAGATTAATAAAAAGAGAATAAAATGAACAAATAAAAGTAGAAAAGGGTGCACCCACATAATGTAGTCAGGGACACATTAAGATAAGACAATCACTGATATATTTTAGAGAGAAATAAAACGGAATAGGCCTGGCAAGCCTTAAATAAAGAAATTAAGAGAAAATACGAAATTGAGAAAATTAAGAGAAATACGAATTTAAGAAAATTGAGAGAAATAAGAAATTAAGAAAATAAAAGACTAAAATGGATGATAAATTTAAACCCTGCAGGTATACGAATGTCTTAAAATTATCATCATTGTGTTTTAGCTCAACAAGAAGAAGAAGACGATAATCTCTAACAAGTTCTTGAAAATAACAAGCCGTTAAAGCCGTAAACACTGAGATGAAAAGCGTTAAATTCCAGGTTTCTCTTTGATATATGTTGTGTACGAATTTAATTAATACTAAATTGTCGTCTTTAAGTGTGAAAATTAATGCAATAGAAATGTAATCTTAAAAGTTCAAGATTTTACAACATTTATCCTCTTATGAATAATTCAGATAACGAAAATTTTGTCTTTTATCCTCTGTATGAATAATGAAAATTTTGAAGGAACATTTGAATTCTTAATATACCAAGCTAAATCTTACTGAATATAAGTATTATAAATTATGAAAAATAGAGATACTCTTATAGTATCTAACGGTTTTATAAATAACGATAACAGTTGCAGTATTTTAATTTTGAATATAGACGCTCTTATAGCATATAACAGTCTTTAAGAAAAAGTATTTAAATTTTGGATGAAAAGGTATGAATAACTGTTAATAATATTTTAATAGACACTCTTAAAGTGTCTTTCTCTTTTTTTCACGTAAGTCCTCGAGCGGCGTGAATGCGACTAATAATGGAAGAATGGACAATTTAATACGGACCTAAATGATAACATACAAATGGACTTATAATAATGAATTTATAAATTTGATTTCTTGGACGACCGAAAGCTGGGACAGCTTTATTCCAAGAATGGGGAAATGCTAATGAGCTAAATTTCAGATACTTACAGAACGATCAAACCTAGAATTCGTGACTGAAACTCTTACTCTTTCTAAATAAACAACCAAACTTATGACGCAAATACCAGCATGGCCAAAACCACATATTTCACAACACCAATCACTCGAACTCAACACCAAAAGACAAGCTTCGAAAACACATCTCTAAGTGCACGCCAGTTAGAGCATATACGTCAGAACTGAACAAACATCCTAATCTAAAAGCACCTGGCGTTAATAATGAACAACGTCAAATTCTACATCAATCGACAAATTCAGAAGACTTAAATCAACCACGATAAACCATTACATTATTGATAAACTCAGATCCCGACTTACTACAAGGAAGCGTAAGACCTTCCATATGAAAGCTAAGCGCTAGGACAATGAACGTTCGTTGTTGGGTCGGTGCAAGAGTAAAGCTTTTAACATTACTGGAGTGGTTGAACTAAAATTTAAAGAAACATTGAACTGTTAATAACTGGGATTTCTCAGAATTGGTAATAATTAATATTGGACTCTGTACCTTAATTGGAATTAGACAATTCGCAAGTGACTCTGGTTTGTTCGTAAGCGACAATTATTATTATCTTGGAAAATATAAAGAATATCTTATGATAACTCACGTGTACTGACTACTATTCTTAGAACCCCAGCTTTCCGGAGTCGCAGATTCAAATCCAGAATCGGCGTAATAACAGTATTGTACTAAAGTTCCTGCGGCTACTCCTTTCCCCATCTACCATTGCAAACAAGAACAGGTAACCTTGATTTGTAAGAATATTTTTTTGGGTCAGACGAGAAAAAAACATCGCAGACAGCCGTCAAGGTTACCCCAAAACAGTGTCAAGAGGCCTATAGGAATAGGATAGCGTTGGGAAATCATATGTACAAGGTTAACCCCTCACTTTTTACTAGTCACACGGACAATCATTTCGTATGTAAGTGGTTGGTCACGAAACATCTATCCTTTAATCACTTCGCTTAAGGTAGGGAGCGCTATACAGAGAGAAGAAGCAGATAAATCCTTTCAGCTAGACAATGGTCTGACACTGGAAATTACAGCTAGAAAAACAGAGAGTAAGTGGCGGAAAAGCCGAAGCATGGTTTATAGATACTAATAGTAATAATAATACGCCTATGACCCGATGCGGGTGAAACACTAATCAATACAATATAAGATAAAATAAATTCTATCTGATCAATTTACACCTAAATTTTTCTTTCGAGCTCGGTGCTCTTTTCTCCGTCGATAGCTTGCAATTCTATTCTCATTGACTTTACCACACATACCAGCGATTGAGCTTCTCCATACCGGGCGATCACCAACTATATCTTGCCAACTATCCAACATTCTTCCCGACTTGAGCACACTTTTACACGTATCTTTATATCTCAACTTCGGACGACCGACAGAGCGACACCCTTTATCGAGTTCGCCATACATTAGAGATTTTACGGGACGGTCATCATTCATCCTTGCGAGGTGGCCGAGCCAACGTAGGCGACTTTTGATTAAAATAATTTGAATATCTTCAGCGCCAGATCGTTGTAACACCTCCTCATTACTCATAAAATCACTCCACTTGATACGAATAATCTTTCTCAAGTGTCATTGTTGAACGGTACGGGGCTGGTTGATGTTATCTCGATATAGTGTCAATGTCTCGCAGCCTTATGTGAGGAGAAGTAATAAACATTGGACATATACTTTCAATTTTGTGGAGATTATGATATCATGGGAATCGAAAACACGTTCACGAAGACGTCCATATGCGGGTGATAGAGCTTGAATTCAAGTGATGAGTTCAGCGTTCACCGAACCGTTGCTGGTAACGATACTTCCGAGGTATTTGAACTGATCTACACTTTTCAGTGGTGTATCATCTATGAAGAACTGCTCTTCGGGACCGATAGACATGGTTTCAGTTTTCTTGATGTTGATAGAAAGACCCGTACGCTTAGCCATATCCTCAATCAGAATAAGGGGATTGAAACATCTTTTTATCGCTTGAGTTTTTGAGATATTTTTGAAAAAAACGTGGATTGTTTTACTAAAATAAATTCACGTGGAATCATTTTTCCGCGTAAGATTCGCGTAAGGCCACACTCAGATTTTGGTAATTCCCCGAACGATTTTCAAAATCTTTTTGAATAGATATTCTAGCTAAAAAATGATCCTTCTCCACTTCTCAAAGGTAAAAACTGTACCTTGCTGCCTTTTTTCTAGTCCTCTTGGTCAAAAATATAGAGACAGCAGTAGTCAAACCTAATCAAATTCGCTATGCATTCTTGCTAGTATATCTATGCTTTTAATCTGGAGCTAAACAGAATCAAAGCAATTGACTTTTCAGATGCCTTTGTAGAAAAATGATTGCTTGACCCCGTGTATCTGCAGTTGAACGAAGTTTAAGTAATTTGTTTACATAGGGGTTTGAACAGATAATCTTCAAGTCAGCTTGAAAAGTGTTAATCAATCTCCCTATCTATCTTTTGTCAGAAAAGACTCCCCTCTCCACCAAAAACTACCACGCCTAGGTACCCCAAAGATTGTGTAAATAATAAGAATCACTCTCAACGCAGTTTAAAAATTCCAATAAATATTGTGTGACAAACCTTTTTGAAGACCCTGTGTCATAAAAAGATACCAAAAGTCTTCTGCTTTGCATATTGCTTCAGTTGGTGTTGCTGGGGGAGAAAACCATCGCTTGAAGAGGTGTTAAAAGAGTTAAAATATTCAATACTTGTAAAAAGACTACTGAAGTTACATTCCAAGATTCCACTTGAAGCTTAAAAACTTATGATAAATTTCTTTGAAAAGCTGAAACACTATCAGACTCAGACTTTCTAAATTTTCTTTCTCCTTCCCTTGTCTCTACACTGAGTTTGTTTATTTTTGCAAAGATTTCGAATCCTTTCGTTCGACGTTCGAAAAAAAGACCAGACGTTCGAATTTAAAAGACCGACATTACTGCAAGGGTTTCTAATGGGTCTGCAAATTTTTCTTCAAACTTGTGCGCGCATGTCTGGTCTGCAGATCTTTGTAAATAAAAACTAAATTCTTTAGAAAACAAAATTACAGAATAAGTCATACCAGGGGGGTTGTTTTTTTACTTTCGCATGATGGGGACACAATAAAAGTATATTAAAAGTATAACCGATGGAAAGCTAGATAAATTTTGCATATGCCTCTGACCTTACTTTTTGTTTAATTTGTCCGAGTCAATTTTTATGAAGGAGAAAAAAGACAATTTTTTGGTACATACGAGGCTATTGTACCCCCTGAAAAGATTAAACTAAAAAATCGAAAACAGGGTCTGATGGGGAACTCGATGGGGAATTCCCTGTGCTTTCCGTCAGTACCAAACATGCAAGGGTTCGTCTTAGATTTTGTCATGCGAAACTCAAAAAACATCATTTGTTTCACTAAATGGACAAAATGGATGGTTTTAAAAGTAAGAAAAATGTTTATTGTACTTGAGAAGGTAAATTTTCCTTTTTGAACACTTATTCAATAAAACTAGAAAGAGTTTTGGTGTCGGAAGGGTTTAGATATTGTAAAATTTGATTTTGCAATGGCTTGGGAGTTGTGGCTCCCAAAACCGCCGGAAAAAAGATTCGCGGCCCTTATTGTGATTGAGTCATTGTAAGCTGTTAACAGAGTCTGTAAACCGAGAGGTGAGTCACTGAATATTGCAATGTCGTCAGCATATTGGGCTTCTCTGATAAAATAATTTTGTTTTGGCTTTCAATCTTATTAAATCAAAGAGATCACCATCATAACGAAAACTAATCTTTATGCTGAACCGATGACCAATGTTTTCGTACGCAAGTAAGAAAAGTACAGTAGAATAGATACCATAAAGAGTAGGTGCGAGTTTGCAGCCTTGTTTTACGCCCCTGCGGTATTCGAACGGTTCCGTTAGGGTTCCATCGACTATAGACGAGCGTTAACTTGGGTGTATAGACTTCGTATGAGTGTGACGAGTTTTGGAGGACAGCCAAGCTTTCCCAATATCTTAAACAAGAATTCTCTATTGACGGTATCAAATGTCTTAGTGGAATCGACAAAGACGATGTGCCTATGCTGGCGTTGCTTTTTGGTTTTCTCCATTAGCTGTCTCAACGTGAAGATTCCATCGATGGTACTTCTGCCTGAACGATAACCCGATTGTGATTGGGGATAGACTTTCTCAGCTTTGCGTTTTAGCCTTTGTAAGAGGATGTCGACAACGCACTCCTTTTGACACGACAAATAACTGGGACGAGTATTTCTTTCCCGAAGGAACATCCGAACAAACTGAGGGAGTCGAGTCCGTCAGTTGCGCACAAGGAAAGGAGCATCAGCATACCAAGATTCCACTAAAAACGGTGCAATCAATTGTAATTGATAAAGGAATAAGTTAGACTGTAAAATTATACCTTAATCATGCAAGGGTAGTCGTGTGTTCAATTTGTTTGTCCAGCAAAAATGGTACTTTTGACCCGGAAAGTATGCTGACATCGCCTGAAAAACTCTTGAAAAAAAATGAGTGTTACAATTATATATGGTTGGAAAGCCAAAAGAATATTCTTTAATGTAAACTCCATCAAAATATTTAGAAAATTCTAGATCTTAGGTTCTTGAGCTCCAAAAGCAGCTGATTTTCAAACAAAACTTCAAAGGTATGTTGGCTGTTGTCTCTTCCTCAATTCTTCGAAGGTCCAGAAAGTTGTATATGAAAATATTCCTTGGTCATTTGTCTTTAAAATAAGCCCGGAGTGAATACTCTAAACAGAGTATATCTAAAGTTATAGAGCGTTAAACCACACCATGTAAACAAATTCTTGACCTCTCGCCGGCTCAAAAAATGTCAAAAACAACATTCGATTTTTGACGCATGCGCAAATTGACTTTCGTTTTGAGCGCCCGCGTTAACAGCTGTGACTACTGGATGACGATAGGGACTTTCTACATGATAAAGATCAAATAATTAGACCCGACGTCATGGCCATCGGTGAAGGCCACGTCACTGGGACTTTTGCACCAAGCAAAGCCGCCTCCGTCAGAATTTGGGGGAAGCTGATGGGACGGCTTTGTCAGTTTTTAATCGACGGTGGGGTAGCCATTAGTGCCATCAGCGTTGATCTTTGGAATGACATAAATGCAGGCCTACCAATGACACCATCAAGGACAAATCTACCAAAGCTAGTGACGGCAAATCAAGAAGCCTTGGCCACTAGAGGAAGTATCACGCTGCCATTGGAAATAGAGGAAGAGCGTTACCAAGGGAAGCTCTATATCATCGAAGGGTTAAGCTTCAACGTTGTCCTTGGTCACGATTTCCTGATGGAAATTATTGGGTAATAAATTACAGGGATCGACAACTAACCTTAGAAATTGATGGTCCAAAGAGACGAAGTCAGGACGAAGAATTCAAACCAGTGTCAGTGCGTCTTCTCACAGACCAACCAACAACAATTCCATTGTTCTCGAAAAAGAAAAAAACAATCCAACCCTTGTCGGAACTCATTTGGCAGTTTGCTTATCAATTCCCAACAAATGATGATTACCTTTTTGAACGATCGGAAGAGTTTAAAGAACAAACAGGTATATCTATCACATCTGCTATGCTTTGAGGAGGAGCTAATCTTGTTACGTTAAGAATGATCAGCACGAACACTGAACTTATCGGAATACCGGAAGGATCCCAATAATTGGGGACGCTCACAAAGATCAAAATTGTTCAACCTATTTCAGAAGCTGTGCCAGAAAGAAAAGATACTCATGACGGAGACAAAAAGTCACATCGAAAAAGAGGCACAGATGAAAAAGGACCGAGTCAATCACCCAAATCAACATCCAATGCCGCGAAGCTGAAAATCAACCCGGAACTCAACCCAACACGACGGAAAAAGCCACAAGACTTAATGTACGGACACGAGGAGACTTTTGCATTAACACTTCAGTAGATATAATCATTTATTCAAGTTCCTTTGAAGAGCACCTCCAACATCTGAAATATGTTTTTGATAAACTCACCGAAGCAAATCTTAAAGCAAACCCGGAAAAATATGATCTTGCTGAGACGGAAGTCACTTTCCTTGGTCATATAGTAACCCAAGAGGGAATCAAACCTAACGAGGAAAACACACGACGAGTCAAAGAATTCCCAAGACCTACTAATGCGAAACAAGTCAGAAGCTTTCTTGGCCTTTGTTCATATTATCGCAGGTTTGTCAAAGGATTCAGTACCCTCACTGCACCTATGTACGAATTAACAAAGTTAGGAGTCAAGTTCGAATGGAGCCAGGCATGTGAATCAGCATTTAACATGATGAAGACGATCTTGACTTCGGAGCCTGTTGTCGCCCTCCCATATTTCAAAAAAAGATTTTATTTACAGACAGACGCGTCGAATACGGGAATTGGATGGACTCTTAGCCAACGACACGATGATCTAGAGAAAGCAGTCATCTACGGTGGACGAATGTTATCAGAAACGGAGCAAAGATTGTCGGTAATTGAAAGAGAGGCTTTAGCCATCGTTGTAGCAGTAAAGAAGCTTCACCCTTATCTGCAAGGAAAACAATTTACAATACTTACGGATCACAAACCTCTCAATTACATTCTCAATACTCGTGATGCTTCAGGCAAGCTTTGCCGGTGGAGCCTACTCCTTCAAGCCTATGACTTTGTGATTGAATACAGACCAGGAGCAGAAAACGGGAATGCCGATGGATTATCACGGATTCCTTGGGAGCAACTCCAAGCAGAAGCCAGAAGAGAGCCAATGGTAAAGAAGAGAAGCAACAGAAGAAAGATAAACCAGGAACACCCACGTGACGGGAACCAAGTGACAAACGACGCTGATTGGTCATTTATTGGTCAACAGGAAGAAGGAAGACAAGGAAGTGAAGGAACAAATGCTGTGACAGCCTTCACTGAAGAGACTTTTGACAAAGATGAAATCTCAAGACATCAGATGGCAGACTCCCTATTCAAAGGTAAGATCAATTACCTCAACAGTAAACTTCTACCAGAAGACAGACAAACAAAGAATTCCATTTTACAAGACATCGACAGTTATCTCGTTGACGATGGGATCTTGTATTATATCTACAGTCCTAAGACAACCACGTCGGAGGGACTCTGGAAACAACTTGTCATTCCCAAGAAATTCCGTGCTGAGATTATACAACTAAACCACGACGAGCCAACCGCTGCTCACTTTGCCTTTGCCAAAACCGCAGATAAAATCCGCCGACGATACTATTGGCCCGGAATCCTTAACGACATCCAGGCGTGGATAAACACTTGCATTTTGTGCCAACAAGACAAAGGTACAAATTCAAAGAAAGCACCACTGTATCCTATTTCAACTGGAGAAGTATGGGAAGCCCTGCATTGTGATGTTGTGGGTCCATTTCCAAGAACGGACGCAGGGAATCGTTACGTGATTGTTTTCATTGAACGCCTTACCGCTTGGCCAGAAGCTTTTGCAACTGCATCCACTGAAGCTCATGTTGTGGCAGAATTGCTCCTTCACTACATTATTTTCAGATTTTGAGTTCCCAGACGGTTTGTTACTGATCAGGGCAAGAATTTCTTATCAAATCTGATGCCTGAAGTATGCACCATGCTAAACATAAAGCAAATAAACACAACGCCATATCATCCTCAATGAAATGGAATTGTAGAAAGGTTGAATGGTACACTGGTAAAGGGAATCTCTCATTTTGTTGCTTCACGTCAAAATGATTGGGATATGTACCTCCCATCAGTACTCTTTGCTTACAGAACGAGCATGAATGCTTCAAGAAAGGAATCTCCATATTATCTAATATTCGGAAGAGAGGTAACATTACCATTTGATCTGCATTCCAATCCCGGAAAGAAGCTGTCACCCGTGATCGAAGATCATCGAGAACGAATCGTCAAACAAGTCAAAATGGCACAACAGCTAGCGCAAGAAAACTTGAAGAAAGCGCAACGGAAGGACAAACATTATCATGACAAACAAGCTTCAAACATCGAATTCAAAGTTGGAGACGAAGTGTGGCTGCATAGTACCGCAAGAAAAAAGGGCCTCAGCCCAAAATTGATGGCCAAATGGCTAGGGCCATTTCGTATTACAAAAAGATTGTCAGAAGTGAACTATGAACTAACCGATCTGCTGAACAAAAGAAAACCAACAGCAATTCATGTCAACAGATTAAAGTCGTTCAGAGATCCAAATCTACGTATAATGGATGAAGAAACCTCCGAAGGCGAATCAGAAGAGGAATTCATTGATGTGCCAACCCAAGATCCACAAGATCCACAAAGGGATCCGGACCAGAGTGAGCAACCAGTCAGAGACGAAGAAAAAGTATTAACTGGTCAGGTCAAATAATTTTAAGGAGATCAACCCGACGAAGAATTAGAAGGCGTAGAGGAACCATATGACGAATCATTGTCTCAAGATCAAACTGTTATGGGGGAAGAAATGTACATTGTATAAAAGATTTTGGACATGAAAGTCAAACGAAACAAGAGAAACTTCTGGATCAAATGGGACGGCTTCTCACATGAAGACAACACCTGGGAACCTGAAAAAAACTTAAATGCGGAGTCGTTCAAGAGATATCTAGACCCCAATCTATCGTTTAATACCATCTCATACAGAAGAAGCCAGCCCACTTCGCTAAAATGGTCACTATTTCTGGTCCTTATGTTTATGCCAATAATATTTGGATCAAGACTGGGAAATCTCTACGATTGCACCACCACTACTCCACTAGGAATATACGAATTCCCAAAAATACCTACATGTACTCATCCTATGACAAAAAAAATCAGAGCTTATAAGGAAAGAAATGGAAGTCTTTAAGTATTCGCCGAACATCACTCACTTTATCATCCATTACTGCACGTTATACAAAACCACCACAATTTGCGATTGGAAACCAAGAGTTGCCTGGAGCAGAAAAGTTTCCTCAAAAAAGGAGACGTCTAATTCGGAGGAAATCTTTATCAGTCCATCTGATTGTATCCAAGCATTCAATACGAAAGAAAAAGTGGACATCGTTTTGTCAGTACACACCCTGATGGAAAAGTGGCTAAATGCAAGTATTGGAAGAAGACAACGTTAAAAATCAAGGAATTGACCCTTAGGACCTTCGATGCTCAAGTCATTGGTAAAGAAAAATACATTAAACAACACTTAACCAACAGAAAATGCCCAAGCGAAATTCCAAAAGGACAATCATACGGCTCTTGTACCATGAAAGACGCACCAAAAAGTGCCCTAGTTTGGAATGACCCACGTCATCCAGCAATCGATTAGCATTCACTAGGAAAACATGAAGTAAAGCAAATGGAGAGTCATGTTCTAGTTCCTTCTCTCAAAGTTGGTGGAAGCATCCAAAATGAATATGGCGAAAGCAAAACTACTCTTTTGCTTGATAACGGTCTATTACTAAAGGACCCAGTGATGAAAGGAAACATGTTCGAAGCCCTTAAAGACATGGTGACTGCATATTCCAAACGAATGGTATCCGACACTCTTGGACCTATCCTACAAGCTCACATTGTGCGTACCCTTATTAACCAGAAATTGGACGTTATTCAAGAATGGGAAAGACTTTGTTTCATACAACAGGAAGTGTCGAGAATTCAACGATGGATGATAGCAGTTTTTCCTACAACTGCAGCCCGATGGATTCACCAAGAGATTGGAGTCACCGTCCACATCGTCGGAGAAGCCCTTCAAGTACATCTCAGTTTGAAAATTTCCAACTACCATTTGATCACCAATCGAAGAGTAGGAAATTCATGTTACTTCGATATTCCAGTAAAAGCACCCTATCATAACCAAGTTAAATTTTTACGAATTATGGATCGACAGGTAGTAGAAAAATCTCACAAAATCAACTGCTCAGCCAGACCCCCTATTACGTATTTACAAAACAATGAAGGTTCATACGATGTAATTGATCAAGAAGGTAAGGTCACGAAGACAGACGCAAAAAGGCAATTCCATGGATCCAAACTTGTGAAATTGGAGAAGATAAGAGAATTCGACGCCAGAATAATTCAAAAACCACCACGACATTTAGCTCCTTATTCAATGTTAAATATATTCTCCGAAATACACGATGCAATGGAAGAAGTCAAGCAGTTACAAATAGAACGAAGAAATGGCGATCTCCTGACTGAAATTGGAGTTGGACTTGGAGGAGCCCTGCAAGCAGCTGCTGGAGGTACCAGCCAAATCATAGGAGCCCTAGGAAGCGGTTTTGAAGGTGTTTTAACTGGAGTTGGAAATTTGGATGAAAAGAAAGTGACCTCGTTGGGTTCAGCCGCGGGAAATATCATTACTTTTACTGGTGATGCAGTGGAATCAGCTGGGGAAGGAATTGGAAATATTTTTAACATCTTTGGTGGAATTGGAGGAGCAATAGAATGGGTGGTACTACTCGCTCTGGTTGGTGGATTTGTATACTTGAACCGAAGTTGAATTGTTCAGTTTTGCAAAAGAAATACTAAGCATGCATTTTCACCTCAAGCGCAAGAAAGTTCAGACCTTATGGACCCACCAGATGAAAGGAATATCTCAAGAAGACCTAGGAGACAACGACACCATCATCACCGTCAACACACCTTGTGGAAAACCCGTTCTCAGACGCATAGGTGACACAGTGAAAGTATAACCATCCACTAAAGATGTTTTCACGTACGTTTACCAAAAAGGAAAAAGAAAGCATCCAAAAGGACAGGTACTAACAATTTCAAGCAAATCTGCTGAAGAAATAGAAAAGAAATGTGGGATCAAGACAGAAGTATTCATGGCAATGGAAGGAGAAACAAAGCCCTTTTTGGCAATCGTTGATACGGGATCAACGCATACGCTCCTAAATCAAGCAGTCTGGGAGGCTGCAGAAATAGCAGCGTTTTTGACCAATGACATTGAAACAGAACTTTACTCAGCCACATGGGAAACAATAGAAGTCAAAGGATGTGCGTTCGTTCCTGCCAGTATCACTGATCGAAATTGACTCAAGAACTATGAATTTTTCGTCGTTCCAGATCTAGAAGCAGATGTGGTCATTGGAATGGACATACTAGAAACGGAAGGAGCTATCATCGATTTCCAGAGCAACAAAAGATCGAAAAGTTTTCACGGCGATCTTTAAAGTAATGTTTAAAAATCGGGGAAACCAAAAGTTTATTTTAGTAATAAGTGCAGTACTTTTTTCTAAAACGGCCGCATTTTTTGAGTTAATAAAGCTCATATGTGTACTAATTGAACAAAAGAATTTTTTTTAATAAAAACTATTCAAAATCAGCAATCTTTAGAAAAGTTTGATTTTAGATCCCTTAAAATCCCGCTTCATCCCGCTTTAGATCCCTCAAAATCGGAATCGAATTAATTCCCAATTGGAAAGAGCTAGAGATCTCAAATGTTCACGGATTTTCGTTTTTATCTTCCTTTTTTTTTTTTTTTTTTTTTTTTTTTTTTTTTTTTTTATCTATAGTATATGTAACACGAACAAATAGTACAAAACTAAGGGTTCCTAACCTCCCGCAAAAGGACCACCAGATCATACCGCCAGGAGGAAGGAACCCAAACTAAGCTAACAATAGATTAATAAATCAATTGATAAATGCATGGAAAAAAAAAATTACTACAGAGGATAAATACTAACAAAAAATAAAAAACAAAAACAAAAAGAGCTTGGAGAGCAGTTAAAGTAAAAGACTAAAATAACGGTCCCCCAAAACGGCCTGTATTACAGATAAATTTTATTGTTATACTCAATATATCGTGATTTTGGACAATGCTAAAATCGGGGTCGCCATAAAGAAGTATTCTACACAATGTTTTGGGATTAAATGGAAACAAGGTTATGTCAAGTTGAAGAAGGCTGTCAAACATTACAAGTCTGTCATTAGAGTAATCAGAGCAATGCATCAAAAAATGCTGTGTTGTTTCTACTGAATTTTGTCGACAGTTGCAGAAGGGGTCAACTGTGTCTGCAAAATTATGCCTGAACTTATGCTCACGAAGATGACTGAAACCAACCCTTAATCGGTTAAGGAGAACAACACCATCGTTGTCACTAGCTCTGAAAATTGAGTTAGCACTGGGTCTGAGAAATCGGAGAATTGCTTGCTTGAAAGACTTAATAGTGGGAAGATTTCGTATATGATCTCCGAGGTTATTCCATTCATTTATGCAAAAAGGAAAGAAAGAGGCACGATAACGCTCGGTTCTACAAAAAGGTGCCTCGAGTGGTGGTTTTATCCTTCGCCCTGCATTGCGTTCTTCCTCTCCTCTCTGGGGAGGAAGAATATTCGTAAGATAAGCAGGAGCAAAGCCATTGATTATTTTATAAAAAAATACGAGTCTTCTAATTAACCGTCTGTCTGCCAGGCTTTCAAAGCCTAGCTCAAGGTATATTTTTTCTCTGGATGTTCCTCTGAAGCATCCAGTAATTGCAAGACAGGCATCATACTGAACAGACTCGAGTTTTTCAGAAAATGTAGAATTACCAGGACGATCATATACGATATCTCCATAATCTAGGTGTGGTCTAACATAGGTTTTGTATATAGTGACAAGAGATTCCCTGGGTAGAAACTTACGAAGTCTGCGAATAAGACCAATACCTTGATTAGCTTTTTTTATTTTTTCATCAAGGTGACGGTCAAAGGCCAGCTTTTGATCAAGTATGAGACCAAGATGTTTTTGATGATCCTGAACTGCAATGGCTGCATTATTGAAAATAATTTCTGGGGGGTCAGCTGGATTTAACCTCCGGGTAAAGTACACTTCAACTGCCTGTTTAGAAGGATCAGGGTTGAAGGACATTTTCCATTGATGAGCCCACTCACTTATCTTCTGCATGTCACTGTTCAGTTCTTGAGAACAGCGAATATGGTCTAGGATAAGCGAAAACAAGGATGAGTCATCAGCAAAAATTTTGATCATGGAAATGATTCCTTCAGGGAGGTCATTAATGTAAATAAAAAAAAAGAGGGGTCCGAGAATAGATCCCTGAGGTACACCTGCCAAGACTTCCGTCCAATCAGAAGCTTGACCATCAAGAACAACCCGCTGCCGTCTCCCGTGTAGAAAATTCTGGATTAATAAAAGAAGGGAGCCAGAAACACCATATGACTTAAGTTTGAAAATTAAACCATCGTGCCAAACTCTGTCAAAATCTTCCTTATCGGATAAAAGAAGAATCCTGTCGTCAAATATCGTCAATTTTTCTTTACGACCAAAAATAGGCATCTTTTTAATCCGATAAATCCGATTACAGATCGCCGTGTTTGTGACTGGTTCTTTTGAGAAGCCTAGTCGGATTTCTAAAGCATGGAGAGTTTTGTTGATCATTGCGTTGATGGTGACAGTTGCTACGCCGACGTTATACGGATTGAGCCTCTACAAAGACGACTATGTTCCAGTCACAAAAATGAACTTGACTCGATCACCCACAATAATACAGACCGGAATCATGTTCAGAACGGGAAAAGTGCTATCTAGTCGAACAAAACGCATTGTCATTTTCGAATTTCCAATACCAGAGGTTGCTTATCCTTTCCTCGAAACAAGACCAGGTGTTTTGGCATTGGGAATATTCAGCTCAAAATCGAATACAACACGTAAAAATGACACCGCTGAATACAAAAGCTTAAATGCTAAATGCTGTATTTGAATTCTACACTGATTTAAACGAAAATTCAATTTAAATAAGAAAAATAACTGTATATATTTGCACCTTTTCGTTGAAAATTCACTTTACTGTACATAGAAGAACTTTGTTGTTTGTTTTGCCGAGTTGGGCATATAGAGTATGAGTGAAAATATCGCTATGGAACCATTTATAGGTACTGGATCGGGTCCGTTGAAATTACGAACATTATACTTTGTGAAGCTAATGGATATGGAAGTTAGAGACTTCCAGAAAAAGATTTCAAAAACTCTGACTATTGAAACCCAACGTAGATTGCTAGTGAGAGCAGCTAATGATCTTACTTCTTTACCATCCAAATCCGCCAAATGATGTAACTACGTGGTGGGACGGCTACCTTGCAAGAAGGGTATATTTCTACTACTGCCAGCTTAAAATAGCCCCCATCATGTATAAAAGATGGCTGAAACAGGTCAAACTGACAATCGTCCACATTTTTGGTATGGATATTGGAACCCTCATTGTCAAAATAATGGAGGAGGACTCGGTGTATTTAAGGGCGAACACACATGTTTGAAAAAGACTTTTTATATAGATTTTTAAATCGTAAATAAAATTATTCTTATATTCGATCTTGGCAAAACAAAGTACATATTTGAAGTCTCCATCAAATTTCGCGTTTTTTGATGTATATATGATCAAGGTAATTATTAAAACATAATTACTAATTTGTGGAAAAATGCAAGAATTCTCCAATTTTTAAGTGAATTCTTGAATTGCATGAGTAATTTTTCTAATTGGGCATTGAAAATTTGACATTATCTTAAACCCATGTTTTGTAATGTGTTTTCAATAATTCGCATAGAAAAGTCTTAATAGATGAGAAGTTTTGGCGCTCAAAGTTCACTAAATCGGACTAAAATTTCATTTTTCTACTGACGTTAGCCTTTATAGAATAACAATTCCATTGTTTGGAGCCGATAAAACCTTTGCGAATTGTTACAATTCTTATTATACTATACACTACTTTTTGTTGAAAGCGAAATTTTCCGAGAGACTTTGATATTATCCATGCAATAACGATTTAAAGGTAATTTGGTAGCATTTCGTTGCTGATAAGATTTTACAGACCAACTTTCCAGATCTCTTTTTGACGTAACGAGCAAACAATGTTTTCAATAGATAATAGAACTATAGAGTTAAATGGAACCTATAGGATATAAAAGACCTATTTAATTAAATTAAAAGAGTACCAAATGTTCAATAGATATAATGAACCTTTAGTAGATAGATAATAAACTTCCTTTGATAAATGGCTTTTAAAAACAGTATTGTTCAAGATTAAAGTGCGCCCAAAACTTTTCATAAATGAAAACTCTTATTTATGTCTTATTGATTTATATTGTATAATAACCTCTTAATTTCGAAAACCTATATGAAAAAGCCAAGACCCATTGATTTGGTTCTCGTTGTCATAGATACACCCGAATCGAAATTTTAGCCAGAAAGAGAGAAAAACTCAAAGAATCAGCCCTTAGATACACCGAGGAAGAACCAAGAGATGTCTCCAACCTGGCGTTGATGGAAAATGACTTAACGATCATCTGAGATTAGAATGATTACAACCCACCACCTCAAGATGCAAGAAGGAAAATAATTTATTGTGAAAAACCCCACATTATTGACCTACACCGATGGGAAAAAATCGATATTTTTACTGATGACGAATGGCCGGACCGTCCTTTGTGGATGGAGAGACTTTGATTCAAAGGACATTTTGTTATTTTGTGTGTGAGCGAAGTCATTTTATGTATAAATTATATAGAAAAAAAAAAGTATGCTCGTTTAAAATTTAATTATATTTAGTCTAATATTTAACTTCAGATACTCAGTATTTTAACATTTTATTTATGCTCGTTTAAAATTTTGTTGATATTTAACTTATTTAACTTCAGGTACTCAGTATTTAACATTTTATTTTGTAGGAATTCATTTACATTATGTAAAATGAACACTAAATTATTTAATATTTTCTAGGATTATTTTGTAAATAGAAGCACATTGACGTAAGAAAAAAACAAAACAAAAAAAACAAAAAAAACTTTGAAATATTATTTGAAAAAAAAAATTAATGGTATGAACTGTAGCAGAGACGAAATTTATAAAAATGATTAATAGAAAATGGTTTTGATTGTCAAAAACTATGATGAAAATTACGAGGAAAATACTCGTGAAAACGTGAACATGAATCTTTTTTTGTTATTGGGACTGCAAAGCCCACAGTAGTCTCACGACACTGGTCAAGTGACATTACTCAAGTTGAGCACGTTAAATTTTTTACGAATATGGCGATATATATATTTATTTTGTCATGCAGCGGGGATCAACTTGTTCGAATCCGGATAGAACTAACTTATTGCTGATGGATGATGATAAATAATGAAGAAAACGAGAAAATGATTACGTTATATTTTATTGATAAACTTGATGCGCGTGGAAATGTACTTCAGAGAATGTGAAGTACACTTTTGAATTTAGACTATTGGAAAATGATGAATATGAAATAGTGCGCATGAAAAATACGAGTTTGACAAAAACTGAAAACAATGACAATTGAAATGTAAAATGTGTATGGTGACGAATTTCATACACTTTAAACTTTTTGCTACGATTTAAATTCAGTGACGAGGACGTCGCTCAACAAATGATGGAGATGTGGCAGTGTACTAGTAAAATACTTAACACTAGTAAAATCTAAGGGGGAAGTATGTGAAATGTTGATGAACTACAGATATGAGTCAGCCAAACCGCAATTCAGCCCTTCAATACAGCGACGCAAGCAATATAACTAAAAGATTTATGAGCCTCGGACTCCTGAGTAACCTAACCTAGCCTAACCGCAATTCACCATCTGAATGCACGCTTGCAACTTGTCCAGTGTGACAATTAACTCCAGGCTCTAGATCTATTCTTCTCAAGACCCTATTCAGAGCTAGTCCATAAATACCGAAATTCATTTACTCCCAAACAGTCGGAGAGTGGACACAAAAAACATCAGACGGCAGAGCTACGGAAGGAGAAGCAGAGAAATTAAAATATTTTTCATCCTTATAACTAGATAATTATGAGATCATATTGAAAGAAGAACTAGAAATAACAGCCTAGCTCACCAGTGTCCAATTTATTAAATATCCAGCTCAGGGATATATTGATGTCTTAAAATTGGGGATTGCTAAGTTCTACATCAGAGCCCAACGATCCAATATTATTTTAGGCATCACAGTATCGTCGAAATCGATCATTTATTGGGATTGGGTTAAAGTCATATTTACCGATAAGCTCGTTGTGAATTGCAAAACCTACACCAGCTTCTTTTCTCTCACCTCCACTCCAAAAAATTGTACGGGTTTTCTCAACAAGATTTCCATTCCCCGGACGTCGAACTTTACTTAGCGCGCAAATATCGATAGATGCTTTGTAGAGTTATTTACAAATGATGGCTGTGGCACGTTCAGGTCGAATCGAGCAATTGCTGTCGTTGGTTGTTCTTACATTCCATGCGCCGAGCTTTAGAAAGAGTGATTTGCACGGATTTCGCTTCTTGTTCACCACGGCCGTGACCTGTGGCGCATCAGTTGCCCCGGATGCGGTAGCACGATCAGTTGAATTCAAATTTATTTCCATCATAATATCAAAGCGAGGCTGCACCTACGATGACAACACTAAACGGTGCACGATAGCGTTCATTGGCAGAAGATTGTGTTAACCAGTGGCACAACAAAGTTGAGACGACTGCACAATACCTCTGTTGCTTTTTTGCCCGGGATGTTGCTGAGTTGACAATGCATTCCTGCCGTGTGCCAGAGATGTTGCAGAGCTGACAAAACATAACTGCCGAGTGCCGGAGCTGATATCGAGTTGATAACCAGAACCACCATTGTCGTACCCTGACACGGGGGGCTTCGGGTGGGATACAAAAGCTATCAGAGAACACAGCCCCAACTGTGAACACCCAGGTTAGTGGAGGGAAAGAGTTGCATTACTTCTCCATTCTTAAGCCAGAAAAAAGGTCCGGCCAAAGCCACTGCCCAAAATCGATACACCGACGTACATATGGAGGACTTGGGTGAGGGGAAATTTAAATGTCGGTCCAGAAAAGAACACAGGCGTGTAATTCAGTCTCGAAAAAGACAGTAATTTTTTAAATGAGCGGTGAGTAACAGCAACGGGAAGCATTCAAAAATATTAAGGAAGAATTTGCCCGAAAAAGTAAAAAGGACCAACAATTACTACTACAAGGTCACCTCGCAGTAACTGCCGACACAATGTTTAGTCATTTTAGAGCAGTTTGGCATCAGGTTTGCTGAATAAATAAAAACATAAAAAGCTTTCAAAATTGGGCATTGAAAAACTATCCATCAACGTCACATCAAAGCTTAATGTCGGGCGAAAACAGCGAGGTACTTAGAATTAAAGGCGAAGCAGTGGTAAGTTACAAATGTAGGATCGCTACTGATTATAAAGTCCATTTGGGTATGAAACTAAATGGGAAGTGTTATCAGCACTTCCCAGTGACCACTAAAAGAAACAACATGACTCTCTCTCTAAGAATAGGTAGGAACCTGCTGGCGTGATCTAGGTCCATTAATTGTACTAAGTGTAAAAAACATACCATACTCATAATAAAAGATAATAAGGCGTACCATATCGACAAACGCAGCCGTATTGACCTCCTAGGTAGCAGAATAGGAGACAGGGTTCTCTTCCTGCACTTGGTACGACCTCCTATGGGTTTCAATACAAAAATATTCCTTAAGAATCCTGTCATCATGGACCAACCAAGTTTGCTGCAAATTGTAGCCGAATCGGAATGCGCGTTAGAAGAACTAATTAAGATACAGGGTAGCCCGAGTGGATCAGGATCTATTTCTGAATGTATCGGCATGGGATTAGCTTCAGTTCTAGAAGCTGCAGGGTATACAGGTGATAAGGTTATTTCGAGTTTAGGCAGCGCTATCAGGGATACCATTAGTGGCGTCGCAGGTGGTGGTGAAAAAATCATTACAGCCATTGAGGAATCCGGGGGTAAGCTCATAACATCGACAAGTACAGCAGTAAAAGATGGGACGGGACGGAAGTCCCTTTTGTATCCAAGGAAATATTTTATGGAATACCCGGAATGATAATTTGGGTTATACTGCTTCCGTTAGGGGTATAGGTTGTTTACCTTATGATAATGGGACAAATTTGCGGCTATAGGACATGTGGAAACTGTCTGGGATCTGCTGGCTCGGAAACGTCGTTACAGTGCGATGTACCCCCTGTACATGAGACGGGGGTATATGATGTACCACACCCGTTCTAAGAAGGATTGACATAGCTAGCTCTTTACAACCCTAAGACCCGTACCTGAACCACCGGTGCCAAGATAGAATAAGGTGGAGAACCTAAGACGACGAAAACACTTAAATCATGAACGGCTGAATAGAGACTTGAATCTATTAGACGAGCAACGTTTTACATAGAAACACAGTAATGTGTACGTTTTTATTTTATATTATATGTTGTTTTTTTGTTTAATGCGGTTTGTTTGATGGTTAAACGGCTTATAAACACAAATGAGTTGAATCAGTTTAACTGATGTGTACTTAAGTGTAAATAGGAAGAAACGGGTTAACGAATGTGCATTGTTGATTTTGTCCAGTGACCACTGACGAACAGTGCACGGCCCAGTAGTTAAACGGTGTTTGACACCTGCTGTTCTCGAAAAAATTAACTTTAATCCGTTTGTAATAGTTGCATAGTTGACTTCTTCTTACAGTTTCCTCATACGTTTTCAGAAAGAAGAAAAGAAGTTCTAGGGAAATGTTATTTTACTGTTTTTTTTATTTGTGTTCGCAATATAATGGTGTTTTTCCTTCTGCAACCGAGTTTCGTTGGTGTCCACCAACGAGCGCACCTACTGGGAAACCGAACGTTCCTGGGTTTTAACTGCCCATTGAATGTTTTTCGTCTAATGTCGCTTCTTGTAATGCAAGCACCAGACGACATTGCAGAGTCTGAAGAGGACCATACGTCGTACATCATTGACTCCTCCTAGAGTCAAGGGTCATGGTGTACGAAGAGCTCCTCATCTTCCTCCTTGCCCAGATGTGCGAAACTACCGAGTATGAGGTGCAGCGAGTATTGATCAGGAGGATCTTGACAGATCACGTAGATATGGCGGTAGTCACTGCCTGGGTCCTGACCGATAGGTTAGACACCAGACTGTTTAGTGAATTCCGTCTACGAATGCAGCAGAGTGCTTCGGATGTCCTCAATTTGGATGGAAAGTTAATGCGCCGTATCCGTATCACAGAAGAAGACGTCCTAACCCAATGGATATGGTCCACTAAGGGGTCCATGCACTCTACTTGAAATGGAACATATGTTTTCGAGTTTATTATTTTTAGAACTAATAAAAGAAATTAAGAAAAAATGAAATAAAAAAAACAGCTAAGTATATTTAAAAGAAGGGAAGTATTTCATTTTTAAGCCGTCTTAGCCACAGAAATTTTTTATTATTAGTTTTTTTATCACTTTCACAATCTTTTATATATTTAAAGTAGGTACAGGAACGTACACAAGCCATGCCACATTGAATAGACACCCCAATGTGAAAATTACAGGGGGGAGGAGAATTGTTTATGGCTTGCGCATGTGTCTGAAACTAAGAATAAGAAGACGAAGAAGAAGATGCAGACAAAGACAAAGGTACCTTACGCTATTGATGATTCTGATGTACGCATTGACGGGGGATATAAGCCCTGGTTTGCGAATTAAGAGGATTCATATAACAGCATATCACCCAGCGACAAACAGACTGGTAGAGCGGTATATTGGAACTTTAGCGCATACACTCGCCCAGTTCACTGACGCATTTCAGGACGACTGGGATACCCACATTAACTCTGCCCTATTTGCTTATAGAGTTACCCCCCATTCCACTACCAAAGAAACTCCCTTTTTCTTACTCCACGGTCGCGTATGCCCTTAGACGTAGCACTTATACCAACAACTGATTTAGAGGGAGAATTAGCCGAACAGAAGGAACAGGAACTCCCTTCGTTTGGCCCAAGAGACCGCGAAAGAAAATATGCAACGATCCCAGCAAGCGAACGAAGAAAGAAAAACCCAAGTGGACGCGCCTTTTTTGTAGGAGACTTGGTATGGCTACATGTGCCGGACTGTATCAAGGGCCTTTCTAATAAACTAAGACTCCGTTGGCATGGACCATACCGTATTGTTGAGCAAATTTTGCCTGTCAATTTTAAACTCGAGATAGAGGAGAGGAGAGTCCGAGTAAATGTCCATGCCTCTATAATAAACAAGTACACCCCCAGGGAAAGACAGGACAATGAAGTGGAAGGAGGTGACGAATATAGCGACTTCCTGTTAGATTGCATCCCCTTAGATTCTATGCTGCACGTCCCAGATCCGACTGTGGAAATCGAACAGGAAGACCAGGTTCATAGGGTGGAAAGAATTCTGAAATCCAGAAAGCGATCTGGAATCACGAGTTATCTTGTGAAGTGGCAAGGGTATCCCTTGTCGCAGGCTACTTGGGAGCCTAGCGAAAATATTTTAAAACCAAACCTCATTTTAGACTTCAATTGCAGAACAGAACAAAAGAAGGCTAATAAAGCCAAAGCTAAGGAAAAGAAAGGAGAAAATAAAACAACTCTAACAGAAAGCCTGAACATGATCCTCTTTAAGGAACCAGAAAACGAGAACCATTCTAACTTTTCAATTTCTAACTCTATCATCATGGTCTTAGTTTTTATAATGCTGTTCACGTTGAGATCTGCAGCGAGGTTTGGGCCCAGAGAATTAGGCGATTTATATGACTGCACCACACTCCAACGCGAGAGAGTTTTCAAAATTAATCTAGTTGCCGGCTGCAGGAGTGCAGTTCTAAAAAGGCTGGAAAATCGAACGGAAGTCTATGCTCGCGTAAGAAAAATACTTTATTAAAAAGACCCCTTCAACATTTATCATTGTGATCATTTCCGGACCTCAATGAAATGCAAGAAAGAGTTTTTTGGGTCTGACTCTAAATCTGTTTCGAGGGAAGAAGTGTCACCCACAGAACGTTGGAAAGCCTTTAGGGACAGAATAGCAGTATGTATTCATTTATTCAAAATCACGTCCACCCTATTTTCAATACTCATACCAAAGACCACAACTATTGTAAATGGATGGTCACAAAGAGACTTTCGTTCGACCACTTCAGTCTGCAAATACATAACGCGTACCTTGAGGGCAAGAACCAAAATTTACACACCTCTTTAACTCATGGCCACTGCGATTATAATAGGTTTTCCTGTCGGCCTGAGGAGAAGCCAATGTCCATCATTATCTAGGGAAATGTCACCCATAATGGGGAAACATTTCATAGAATGAGTCGGTACAAAGCGTACATCATAGGGGACTATGCCATAATCCCCACTCTCAAGATAGGTGGCACTATTCAACACGATGTTAAGGTAAAATATTATCAATTCGCATGAGGGCCTAATAGTGACTGAGGATGGGAGAACGGCAAAATCATGTGCAGCAGGGCATATGAACCGACTTTTACTTTTCCGTGTCCTACTGAAATCTTAACGAAAATCAAAAAAAAGGAACGCGAAATCGAGGAATTTGAAAGAGTGGCAGAGTAATAAGCCAAGAAAAGCCGGGCCGATCATCAGTCACTAGCAGCAACGGTAGATTTAACGTTCTCCCACTTTAGGGCAATATGGCATCAGATATGCCTAGTAAACAAGCAGTTAAAGAAAATAAAGAATTGGGCAGCCAGGGATTTCCCTTCCTCCACCCAAAGCTTGATGTCGGATAGTTCAGGGTTGGTGATGACCAGCAACGGTGATGTTGCAATGACATATAAGTGCAAAAGGGTTAAGTTTTACATGGTGCACTGGGACAGGAAAATGCTTTCAACACTTCCCCGTCTACCTACAAAATGAGAATAAAACCGTCTATCTCAGGGTAGAGGATCGGAATATCCTGCCAAAATCACGACAAATAAATTGCACAAAAAGGGAAAAGCACACAGTTGTGATTTCTAAAAGTAAAAAGGTGTATCACATTGACCATAAAGGGAAAGTGACATATTAAGGTCAAAATTGAGAGACCGAATTCGATGCCCCGATATGTTGAATCCTCCAAGAGGATTCAACACAAAGATCGTCTTAGAAAACCCGGTTATACTAAATCAGCCTAGTCTACCACAAATGATGGCAGAAAGTGAATTTTACACTTGGAGAATTAGTTAAACTCCACCAAGGTGCGACCAAATCAGGCTCAATAATTGAGGGAATCGGATTGGGCCTCGCAAGCGTCCTAGAAGCTGCAGGTAATGCAGGGGACAAGGTAATATCTAGCTTAGGGACGGCACTGAAGGACACCTTCAATAGCGCTGGAAATGGAGGAGCAACCCTTGTCAAGGCTATAGGCGGGGGTACCTCAGATGTGATAGACAGTATGGGTACAGCGGTCAAGAATTCCTTAACGGGTGTCTCCTACGTTTTTAAGGAGATATTCGGGGGTATTCCGGGTCTGCTCATCTGGGTTGTTTTGCTGCCATTGGGGGTTATATAATCTACCTGAGGGCAACAGGACACCTTGGAAATTGCGTCTGTGCAGGTTGCAGACAGGGAATGGATCTAACACTAGAGGAGAAAACAGAAGCAGAAATCCCTGAGAGGCCGGATTCCCCGATGACACTAGAAAAGAGGATGGCTGAACCTTTTCCAATGACTGAACTATTCCCAATATATGCGACCATGAGCGGACCCCAGTAAAAGCGACCAAATAGACAGAGACGTCTTAACAAGGTGATCACGTATCTCGACGCCCAGACTCTTTTCACCGGAAATGTAATATGTATGTAATAGTTCATTTCAAGTTGACGAACAGGTAGCAACAAAGGCTAATAAAAGTCAACGCTACTTTACAATTTGTAAGGTGATTACAAAAAGCCGACACCGTCAATATAGGTCCGCCAGTTTCTACACGGGCATGATGTAGGCCTCCACTGCTTAATCTTTTCCTTAAAAATACTAAGATCAACTATATCTCTATACTCATCCAGAACTAATTCCCAAACTTTTGGCCCTAAAAATTAAAGTGAGTCTGAACCGTGAAAAACAGAGTTTATTTCTCTTGATCTGAAGTAAGGCGTTTTGCGATTTACTTTGATATTTTCATCATGTTTGAAATTTTCTTTAGTTAGATCTGATATGTTATTTTTACATTTGAAAAGTTCTATTGCTAACAACTGAAGATTTTTATGGTGGAATTTGATGGCACCGTCTTTCTCTAAAAGCTGCTCAAAAGTAGATGTATGATCAGAATACACTATCCTCAAACATCTTTCGTGGAGGTGATTTATTTTTTGATCTAGCCTGCGAACATGAAACATCCAGACAAGCGAACAATAATTGAATTGACTTCGAAAGAAGGCATTCATTAGCCTTTGCTTTTTCTTTTGATTTATGTACGGTGCTACCCTCGCAAGTGCACTGATTTTCTGCCTAGCTTTCTTATAAATCGTGTTAATATGTGGCTCAAAAGTCAGACAGTTGTCAAAAGTTAATCCTAGGATCTTGCCTGAGTTGCTGTTAAAGATGCGGTCATTCTGTATAGTAATGAAGATTTCTTTGCTGGTATTGTTAGCTATCAACTCAGACTTGTCTGCATTTCCTTTCATTTGATTTTGGGTTATCCACTCAAAGATGATAGCAGCTCCATTCGAGAGCTCCTCACCAACCTGTTCCCAAGAATCAGCTATCACAAAAGGTGTTGTATCGTCTGCATAATTCAGTACATTTCTATTTTCAAGGAAGTAGAACAAATCTCTCATGTAGATGTTAAATAGTAGCGGCCCTAGAATGGATCCTTGGGGAACACCTACTTTAACATTATGCCAGGTACTGTTATGGTCGCCAATTTTCGTTCTTTGCTTTCTATCTGATAGATAGGCTGCTAAGGCACTCCTTGAAAATCCGTATGCTTCAAGTTTAGCAATCAATAGTTCGTGCGAGTTGCAGTCAAAAGCTTTTGATAAGTCAATGAGTAGCGCTGCAAACTTTTTCTTTTCATCTGTAGCTTTCTTCCAAATTTCAGTCATGACTAAAAGTGGAGTTTGTGTACTCATTCCTTTTCTATATCCAAATTATCTATTGCTCAAAATGTTGTTAAAGTAGGTTGAGACTTGGGTATGTATGACATTTTCATAAATTTTTGACAGAACTGTGAGAATACTCACCGGTCTGAAGTTGCCCTTGTCATTCTTTGAACCTTTTCTCTTATACACAGGTGTTATATCAGCAAGTTTCAATTCTTTTCGAAAAGAGTTTGACTCGAGTGACGCATTTATTTCTGAGCATAAAAACTTGGAAAACATATCACAATTATCCTTTATGATTTTCACTGGAATATCTGAGCTTGGCTGTGATTTTCCTTGAACTAAGTCCTTAATGATTTTCCCTACTTCCTCTTTCGTTGTTGGTATAAAAGAAAATTTATTTAGATGCTCAGTTTTCTTGATTTCAGTGACACTTGGGTGTTGTCTATATTTCTGAATACAAATTTCAGTATGATTATTTGTATTGTCAAGTGCAACATAGGGAGGCTCAGGCAAGTCTAGTTTTGATATTATTTGGCCATAATAGTCATTGAATATTTGAGCTATCTGTTTCTCGTCATTTATGATCTTTTCTTTATCCACTAAGGTATAACTCTTATTGTTTGAACCTTTATTTGAAAACAATGGTTGTACAGTTTTCCAAAACTTTTTGTTATCAGTTATGTTGGAATCTTTAAGGTTGGCAAAGTAGTCTTTCTTAGTCCTCCTCAATAGCGACAAGCAAAAATTTTTTTGTCTTTGGTATTTTGTTTTGTTTTCTTGTATTTTATTCTTATAGTATAGGTTCTTGAGTTTGGATCTTACCATGATGGCTTTTCTCATATCTCTATTTATAAAAGGCATGTTATTACCTCTAACCATTTTATATTTAAAAGGAGCTTGTTTGTCTAGTTCTTCTATGATACAATTTATTTTTGATTCAAAATCACTGTTATCACTATTGATGATCAGATCTAGTTTCATGCGAAAAGTATCACTGTTGAATGTCCTGTAAGATCAGTATCTGATTGTTTTCGGTGGCAATTTCTCAAAGTTTTCATTTAGGATTATTAGAGTCATCTTGTGAAAGTCCGATATTCCAGTGGTAATATTGTCAGCAGTTTTCTGAAAATGATTTGGCTTATTTGTGAGCATATGGTCAATGCAAGTTGGCCTATCAGGATTTTTGAAACAGGTTGGTGAGTTAATCATAGCTTTGAGATTTAACCCCTCACAAAAATCAACCAAAGGCTGATTTTTAATTTCACAATTCAAGTCTCCTACAACCAGAATGTTGTTATAATCGATATCTATCGCATCTATGCTAATTTGCAGCTTTTCTAGGTGCTCGTTGATGTTATTTAAATGTGGGTTATAGGAACAACATATCAGCCATTTTTGTTTATTAATTGTTACCTTAACAAGCATGCCTTCATACGTATTTTCAGATCTTATTAACTTAGATGGTAATCCGATTCTTACATAAAGCAAAAGGCCGCCACCTCCATCGTTTTTAGGTCTATCCAAACGATGTGGTTCCTGAAAACCTTCTATTTCAAACTGATTAGTTGTGAAATTATCGTTCAATTTGGTTTCAGAAACCAAAAGTATATCTAGATTTCCTGATACTATAGCTGATAAATTTTCAATTTTATTCCTTATTGAGTTGAGATTTAGTTGACAAATAAGTACTTTCTTACAGTTTTGCTTACGAAGATCTTTAAGTTTTTCAAGTTCAAGCTCTCTATTAAGCATTGGAGAATCTACATCATACCTGTGCATGTTGTCTTCTTGCTGTTCCTGTCCGACTCGCTGTTCCTGTCCGTCTCGTTATTCATGTTCGTCTCGTTGTTCATGTCCGTCTTGTTGTTCATGTCCGTCTTGTTGGTGAATCAGTGTGATGTCAAAGTTCGTACTTGCTTTGTCATTGGTTTGTGGCATGTTATCAGTTGTTGGTGATGTTTTGTGTTCGGGTAATGCATCGTCTATTTTTGTTGTTTCTTTATTTTTATCTAATTGTTTGTTTGCAGCAACAGATATTACTGACGTTGGGTTTTTGAAAACTTCTTGATGTAGTATCCGTTTTTTGAATCACCTCGGACTCTATGTACTACTGCAGATGAATCGGAGTTGAGATTTTTTGCTTTTTCCGTCCATTTTTTAAGGACAGACCTTTCTGGTGGTGTTAGGTCTTCTGTTATGCTGATTCCTTTATATTCCTCGTTATCTTTCAGTGCGGATAGGTTGCGCAGAACTGTCATCTTTTCTTTTTCTGTACCAAGCACAACTTTAATTGTTCCTTTTTTATCGGTGGCTTGAGTACCGATTCTTGAGATGGCTCTCATGTTTGGTTTTGGTATTTTGATCGTTTCAATTAGGGTATCAACAAAGGCTCTGTCAGCGATTTCTGTTTGTTCAGGCGTGTTTTCAGTTACTCCATGAATGATGATGTTTTTCGATCGGTTATCGTGATCACGCTTCTCTTTCATTTCCTCATACCTAGCTTCTTTAACGATTGTTTTTAAGCCATTCGGAGTGGAGGCTTTGGTAGCACTAGCATAGGTTTTGACTTCTGTCACCTGATCCTCTACTTTCGTTAGTGATGACTGGATTTCTTGAAGGATCGAAGTTTTGATATCTTCTCCTAGGGTGTCGATTTGTTCTTTAATTTTTTTTTCGAAGTCATCTACAGTGTACGATTCGTTTTCTAGGCTCTTATTCTTTGTTTTAAGAGTTTTCACTTTCTTTTGGTAATCTTTGATCGATCGATCACGCTCGTGTATGATATTTTTCAAATTTTCTTGGTCGCTCTCCATACATAATGATTCTATATCCTTTGAGATGTCTACACAGTTTGAGCAGATGAAGGTTGCTTTGTTGCGTTTCAGGGTTTGATTGTTTAAGTGTATTTGAACTTGGTATGCTGGTAGTTTAGAGCATTTGAAATGAACTAAACGAGAACATTTTACCTTGGAGCATTTAAGGGTGTTTGCTTCGTCTGGAACGAAGCAATTTGCAGTTGTACACTTTGGTGGAGTCTCTGTTGATGTTATGTCAATGGATGATATATCACTGGGTGGATCCTCATCCATTGTTGTTGATTTTGGTGGCGGAAGATGATGGTAGCGTTTGTTGGAGCTTAATTTTTTAGTAAAAATAGCAGATTCTTTGTAAATTTTTGAGTTTTTTGTGAAAAATTTGTTGTATTTTTACTAGAAGCTCTGCCACTAGGTTCGCATTAATTTATTTTATTTATTTATTTATTCTTTATTTAGAGTTGGGTATTAAGAAAAATATAGATTTTACAAGGAATGTAAATATTTAGTTATTTTTCTATCTTTCATAATCCATTTTTAAATCATACATAAAATACGAAACAAACAAGACGGCTCCAACAACCCAGTTTGTGGTAGTAGAATAGCAACCAAACACTTATAACACTCCCGAGTAGATTGGCACACTGGTAGCTGTTGATTGGGAAATTAGTGACCCCTAGAAAGGTCAGTTGGAGCGCGGCCTTTGTCGAGAATTAGGGTCAATAGTTTTCTTCGCGACGATAATACAACTGATAAGTATACTATTAAACCGAAGAAACGTTTTTTCTATCACAATGGCACGACAAGGAGCAGTTTGGGAAGAGGTTTGTCCATTCTTGGGAAGGAACGATTTCTCAACTCTTTTTTCGAGTCCCGCTGGATTAACCAGATTGATGGCTACGTTCCGCAATAGAGTTCCACAAGACAACAGTGCTTGGGCCCCCGGGGAAGTGGAAAACAAAATGTTTGAACTAATACTGAAATAGCTTTTCTCAGTTTCGTATTTACAGCTCGTCAACGAGCTACTGCTTCCTTTTTTAGCCAATAAGATAGGAGTCACGGAAGTAGACGCGACAGTGGCAGTGAATAGGCTATGGTTCGAGAGGGTTGAGGCAGCAGTTGGCCTCGGTCAAATCTACGATGAAAGATTATCCTCAACCCGCTTTCGGCGCTATTTGGAGTCTGCTAGGCCTCCAATTATGCGTTCCGAAGGAGAGAGGCGCTCGTACAAGAAAATACGTAAGTATATCTCTAAAGGAAACGTTGTTGATAGTGTCTACTTCGATTTTGCGAAGTCTTTCGACACTGTACCCCACCGTCGACTATGCAAGAAACTATCAGCATATGGCATCAACGGTTCAATCTTAAAATGGATAACGTCATTTCTAACAGGTCGAACTCAATCAGTAAAAGTGAACCAGTCCTTCTCGACTACAGACCCTGTAGTGAGTGGTATTCCACAGGGTAGTGTACTGGGACCAATACTGTTCGTGCTATACATCAATGATCTTCCTGAAAAGGTCATCTCATTGATCCTACTGTTTGCTGATGATACCAAAATCTTCAAAGAAGTCAATTGCATCGAAGACTCTGTTTCCCTTCAGAATGATATAGACACTCTTGTAGAATGGTCGAAAGACTGGCTATTACTATTCCATCCTGAAAAGTGTCACGTTCTGACGCTAGGAAAGTTTGGAAACATCAAACATGCTCATCCATATTCCCTAGATGGACGCCAATTGGAACACGTCTTTGAAGAAAAAGATCTTGGAGTCCTCATTGACTCAGAACTTACATTTAAAGAACACATTGCAAAGCAAGTCAAAAAAGCAAACGCGATACTTGGCATAATCAATCGAGGATTTGTAAATATGAGTACAAGTACATTGAAAACATTGTATTGTGCGTTTGTTCGCCCGCATCTGGAGTACGCTCAGTCAGTATGGTCTCCGTTTCTACGTAAACACGTAAATCTGATTGAAGGAGTACAAAGACGGGCAACAAAACTTGCTCAAAAATGTCGTAATATATCCTATGAAGAACGATTGCGTGAATTAGATCTTCCTACGCTCGAGTTTAGAAGACACTTTTGTGACATGGTCCAACTTTACAAGCACATCAACTATTACGAAAAAGATACCATCCCAAACAAGATAGCCCGTCGAACGCGACCAAACAGAAGGCACAACTTTGAGATGATTCCAAACTTTGGAAGCGATGGACTCCGTGGTGTACAAACGAATTCCTTCTTTTATCGAACTATACCAACCTGGAATAAATTGCCAAAAGATGTCGCTGAGGCAAAGACAGTCAAAGTCTTCAAAGAAAGACTCAACACTGCATGGAGTAAACACCCGAAAAGATTCAACACAAGACAATTGTAAAATACGTATAATCACGATCAGTTCCAGAGGCCCTCGTGCGCCTAGAACTTTGTTACATTATAATAATGATAATATCCGCCGAGGATACGTCCATAACGTCAGGCGAAAGACGAGGAACTCAGGGGTAAGTGATTAAATTATATCTAAATTTTGTACGCACACCTTTCGGCAGAAACAAAACAACAATTTCAATTTTGATTATATATTTTATTAGTATAGAAAATGAACATTAGTTGTCGGCTCTGTTTTGTGGGTTACCTGAACAATAAAAGAAAAGCAACATAAGTAAATACAGAGCAATCATTGCCTATAAATATAAAATTAATTACGATTACTTTCAGTTTTTGAAGCACAAAGGTGGAGCTACAGAAAAGACACAGAGGTATAAGTATAGTTATTTCTTTAATCCAATTTGAACGTGTCTTGAGGTTTTGGGAATTGAGCTGAATAGTTTTTTTAAATTTTGCGTTTGATAATCGGAATACGGCCAAGAACCCTCATCCTTCACACGCCGTGTGTTCTTATCCCCAAAAGAAATTTTTATTGGAATTTGAGAAAATTTTGCCTGGGACTACAAGAAAATTTTTTTTGAAACTTGACATTCAATTTTTTTTACCTACACATTTGATACGAAACGGGGGTATAATCGGGACAGGAACACAGGCACTAAGGAATAGATTTTTTTATATAACGGCATTTTGAGTTATTTTATATACGTAGACAGTAACTGAGAGAGATCTATTTTGTGGGAAGCCTTTTTTTTGTGTGCCTCTAACACATCCAAAATTTTACCTTGTAGTGACAAGTTGAGCTGTGAAATTCTTCTATCAGCCTCGACTAAATCTCACCTACAAGGGGAAGGGAAGTCTATTAATATAGGTAAAAAGGAGGAGGGCCGTGGAATAGATTGAAATAAGTTGGATGGAGTTGGATGCCAGGCTAGGAAACAGAAATACCAAGACGAAAACTAACCTTAACCAACCCAGAAGGACCTACGATGGATGAACCCCCTGAAGGAAAAAGAGGGAAAAAAGAAACCACTCACCGGGACGCAATAGCAGCAAATGAAATCATCGGCACCATGCCAAACTCGGCTACAACATCTGGTAGCCGTGACGGATCCGTTTTTATTGTCAAAGGGTTTAACGTTTAAACACCCTAGACAGATCGCCAGGTTGGTGACATGGCATGTGGCACAGGACCACACGGCGTCCCAACGCCCATTAACTGGAAGCAAAATCAGTTTGCAGGTTCGCTCCATATCCATTGGTATCCAAAAAGAAACGAAAAATATATTACTGCCAAAGACACTACATTCTCCGTACATTCACAACGATTGGTCCAAAGGAATATATCAATCAAATACCACCAATTACCAGTTACAAGTAATACCGAACAACACAACAAAAAACCGAATAACTTTCACACGGGAAAAACAACAGTCGCTACCATGTTTTCAGCCCTAATTTTCAATCAGCCATCACCATAGACAACAGACAATTTTTAACCTAGCCTCTGCACGTAAAATGTCACTATTTTGGGGTCGTTGAGACCCCATGGAATAGGAATGATATGGTTTATGTTATGTGGAATGAAAAATGTCCACCCTGCTCCCTTATTACACCTCATATTACGTAGGTCATAAGATATATATGTTCTTACAAAAAAAAAAAAAAAAACTTTTGTTATTTAAACAGTTAACCTTATATTATGTGGATTATATAAATAGTATTTATTATTAGAGTTTAGATTATTTAATGTTTATTTTCATAGTATTTTTAGGATTATTATATAGAATTTGCTATTGTACTGGATCAGACGGAAATGCCCTGGTCATCCCAGGTATTTATTTGAATTGTATTAGGGGAAAACTGCTCCCAACCTGTTTAACAGGGCGGGAAGGGATTACTACGCCCAGAAACCACCCTTCACGCCCGTAACGCCCTCGTTACGGCTGAGTGAACTTGAAAGTATTTTGCTTTGCTCAGATCGCCTGATCTGGGAGTCTAGTTTCGAATATGATAGCAGGAGGTGTTTTCTGGATATGCGTCAGGTAAGAGCTCTTTTAAATGTAAGATAGTATATAACATGCACAGAAATACTTACAGTCTCCCCTTCTCTGTTTGATGTTCGGACTAGTTCTCCACCCGTTAATAGTGTGGTGTAGACCTAGACGTGGGTCAGCATTACGATATTACAATACTATAATTCATATCTACCATGTGCATGTTTCCATCGGAAATCACACCCTTAAGCCGGCCGAACGTGATTCCTTCGAAAATTGTCTCTGGATCCAGGTTAAAATTTAAGCTGTTTGCTTCATATAAATAGCATTTCATTCTTCATTTATGCTGAAAGTATATTTCAATTATCAATCATTTAATTTTGAAATTAAAAGTTGTTTTCGGTACGTAGTGCACTAACGCTAAATTCACTATTTCAATTGTCAGATTATGATGATTTTTCTAAGACGCTATTACTCTTGCGCGTCCTTGAAAGTTGTCTATTCAACGATGGTCGAGTCTTCATTTGTTCATTTGGGAAGATAAGTTTTGTTTTGTTGGAGTGAACTTCATTTGCTTCCTGAATTTTGAGTCGTTCTTTTAGACTTTATTTTATAATCTGTTAATCACGTTTTTTAAAATGTTTTAATTTTACTTTATCGCCTTGTCGTTTCCCACAATAAAGAGGAAACGAACTCCACGCGAGACGATTGATGAAGGAGACTGTCAACAAACAGCAAACAATGCAAACGAAGAAGAATTGTAACGTACATATTCACGTACCTGCATCACAACAATAAACGTGGACACTTCCATAACAGAGCAAGATGAGGAGATGTACTTGCGGTATAAATATAAAAGAGATGAAGAAAAGAAACATGGAATCACAACCAGTTTACCTGTCAATAGTGAAGGTGAAACAAAACCATACATGGCACTAATCAACACTGGGTCAGCACACTCACTACTTAACAAAGATATCTGGGATGCTGCAGAAATAGCACCATTTCTAACACACGTTACCGACACAACGTTGAATTCCATAACTGGAGAAAAAATAGAAAACACATGAAGTTTAATCATTCCAACGAGCATTGTCGATCCAAAATCACTAAAGAATCAAAACTTCCTGGTAGTCCTCGGTCTTGAAGTCGTATATGAACGCATTTGGGTATATGGATTAAATGAAGCAGAGAGCTCCGCTGAAGCCAACAGTGGAGGGCTAGATGAAATGGCAAATCAAATGAAGCAGAGAACTCCCCTGAAGCCAACAGCGGAGGGTTAGGTGAAATGGCTGACTAGAACTTGTACGAAGATTATACTAATGCTTTACTTTGTTTTACGAATTACTTGGTTTATGGAAAGTGGTTTTTAACGCGTTAACTTCCAATTCTTTGTTCCTATCGTGCTTTGAATTCTATGATACCTAACCGGTTCTCTTCCAATTATAGCTTGGGATCCTGAACTAATCCGGGGACAAATATAAATATTGCTGTTGAGGACTTTAGTCGGGAGTTACTTATTGAGCCGTACTCACCGCCCGTGACAGATGGGGGCTCAACCGGGATAGTTCAGGAAAGCATCGAGTAGTAACTTCGATTTGGTTAGTTTAACTGTTGAATCTCACCGTATTAAAATTTAATGTGACTGTTTATTGACATTGACATTGTGAAACTGGAATGAATGTGGCTGTTGTTGGTTGACATTTAATATGAAAGATGATTTGACATTTATTATGAAAATTGGTTAGTGATATCGATTTTTGCGGGCATTAGACATACATTCAACTAATGTACATAAATCCATGCTGAAGGGGAGAAACGAAGTTTTCGTTGAATTGTTTAAGACCGAACTGTTTGTTTATTACATGACTTGCATAAAACTGGAAAGCCTGTTTAATGTTTGCACGGATGAACAAACATGTTGAAATTTTTCAAGAAAAATTCGCTTGATCAAACATGGTTGGATTTTTTTGATTGATGTTTGTTTTGGTTGAACGAACAACTATTATTAACTATGGAATCTTCCCTCTGGTTCAGGAGTTTTTGATAATAGCTTGAGGTCATCAAAAGAATTTGTGAAAAGTGGACTGTTAGATCATCTGCATTTGATCGTTCAGCTGCTTTAACTTATAACGAAAAAATGGAAATCAGAGTTCATTCTGAAATCAAGAAAGCCATACAAGCTCGAAAGAGGCTCCACGCTCCACACAACCACCAACACCATAACCACCAACTCGACAGCAACATCAACCACCACCACCACCACCAACAACAACAACACCAATACCAACACCACAACCACCACCACCACCACCACCACCTCCTCCTCCACCTCCACAAACCTCAAAATCAAGTTTGGGCCAAAAGCTAAACCAGGTACAAGACCCCGCTGGTCAGGGAAATACCAGACGGGTGATCCTTTCAATTGAGGGAGTGACTCTGAAGAAGCTGTTGGAGCACGTGTTGAGGGAGGTAAAAGAATTGCCCCAGGAGGAAAAGAAGTTAAGGCTGAAGAAGGAGATCACGAAGCAAGAGAGGGAGCTCCGGACAACGGAAAGGAAAATGCGAAGACTCAAGTGCTTGGAGAGGAAGCAAAAGGATCCTCTTGGTGAACTACAAGCTGTTTTTCGATCCTTGGATTTGAAGGAATACCGAAATCTACACATTGGAATTTGATCGTAAGTCCTTCCTATTAGCTTATGCTCAGTTGTCAACGTTAGCTAACTTGTACTTGTTTCGAGTACTTATTTAGCGTTTTGTTGACTACCTACGGACTCGAGGTACCTTCCTTTAAAGGAGTTTACTCATTTAACCTTGTAGGGGCTGAGGAACTGTATGTATTCCTTCGACGAAGACCCACCCGCTTTGCCTCCGAGGCGGACCACTCTACAGACTGACGATGGTGGAGACCCTTTTTCGACCACCTATGTGGTACCCACTGATGGTAGCTCCGAAACAGATCGGCTGATCACTGAGCTAGCAAGAGTTCGTCACTCAACCCCACAAGCAACCCAAGGGGCACGAGTGACGTTTGCCGATCAAACAGATGATCATGCTTCAAGCAGCCCAAGAAATGGTTCGTCCAGGATGCCTTCAGGAGTTAATACATGGGAGACAACCTTGTCAGAATCCTTCGCAAAGATAAGTCGTCCCCAAGTCCACTACCAAGACTAGCCCGTTTTCGATGGATCTGGGAGCAAGTCTTGCAAAACTTTTATTCGAGAGTTCGAAGAGATGGCTCGCTTGGGGATTTTGGACAGAGGAGGAGAAACTGGCCTCGCCTCATCGCCTCGCCAAAGAATCAAAGAAAACCTACAATGCCGCAAAGGAAACAGTCAAGGACATGTTTGGCAATGCCGAAGATGAGAGCCTGCTTCGGAGAGAACTGCACACAATCAAGCAAGGAGCTACCCCTTTGCTTGAATACCTCCACAGGTTGGAAGAGCTATTCACATAGTTAGACGTCCATCCTAACGTGCAATTGGACTACCTCACTGCTGGTATCCGACCTGATCTGCAAGACTATGTTTACCTCCGGTAGTTCAAGAAGTATCACGAAGCTGTCAAGGCGCTGAAGCTGAAAGAGTCCATCCGGCGAGAGAAGCCCTTGGATGAACGATACAGGGTGATCCAGTCTTAACTGACGGAGATTAAAGAGCAGTTACAGCAGTCAAGGAGACAGCCAGCGGTTACGAACCAACAAGCTGATATTGCAGCCCTTTTAAGGGAGAACAACCGCCTCACGGCTGAATCAAACAAGACAAATGCCAGACAACCAAGAGAAGGCTGCTGGACATGTGGCGGGAGCGGACATAGTGCAAATGCATGCCCCAAGAAGACTCCCCCAACTTGTTGGCAATGTGGTGTTCCATAACACACTGCGAGGCAGTGCCGAAATCGACCATCCGAAGTCAAGGCGGTCGAGAAGAGCCAGCATGCTGGACCGACGGTGAAGGTGATGGTTAAAGGAAAGATGCTCAGTGCCTTGTGCGATACAGGCGCCCAATTCAGCATTGTGAGTGGACTGTTAGCAAAGCAGTTGAGGCTGAAGGTTGTCAGGAAAAGCCAGAATGCAAGGGGAATTAGTCGCACATTCGTCAAATCCTTGGGAGAAGTTGAACTTGACACAGTGATTGACGGCGAGAAGTTCAACGGAAAGTTCATGGTGTTGGAGGAAAGCAGCATTCAAATGATCATTGGTGAAGATTTCCTCTCTCGACACAGAGCAATCCTCAACCTAGGGGAAAGGTGCCTTGTGCTTCATAAGGGCCAACGAAGAATTTAGGTTGGACTTCAGCGTGAAACAACTTCCCAAGCCGTTCCTGAACGCCGCCTGTACTTACCTCCCCAAGCCAGCACAGCGTGGAGTTTCCCCGCAAAGCAATTCAGGGAGATCGAGGCTCTACCTTATGCATCAATTGATGTCAGAGTGTTGATGAAGTCCTCAGAAGGTGTACGGTTGATTATTTCTAACCGGACAGAGGACGCAGTTGAACTGAAACTTGGTGACGTGATCGGCAAATGGGTGCATCATGACGCCGAAATTGAGGATCTGAAAAGTGGTGTTGCAGATGTCACGCACGAAATGCAGGAACTTGATGGTGGACAGAAAGGAAAGCTAGAAGCCTTGATCGAAAGAAAAAAAGACGTCTTCGCTGATTCGGACCTGAAGCTTGGTGCTACCCACTTAATGGAATATGACATCGATACAGGGGATGCTGAGCCGATCAAGCAAAGCGCCTATTCGACCACTCCGGCGAAGTGCGCAGAGATCGACAAGCAAATCAAGGAGCGGGAAGAGCAAGGAATTATCCGAAGAAGCCAGTCAAGTTGGAGCTCGCCCGTTTTGCTAGTTCCCAAGCCTGTGGGGCTATGCGCATGTGCATTGATTATCGTAGGCTCAACGCTGTGACAAAGAAAGATGCATACCCTATTCCAAGGGTGAATGATGTGCTTGATCAGCCTGGCAGAGCCAAGTACTTCTCAACGTGCGACTTGCAGAGTGGATTCCACCAAGTACCCCTGACGGCAAGAAGCATTCCGAAGACGGCTTTTGTAACTCATCGTGGGTTATTTGAGTACGTCCGGCTCCCTTATGGCCCGTCGAATGGCCCCAGTAAATTTGAAAGATTATTGGACTTCGTCTCCATCTTTATAGATGACATTATCATCTATAGCAAAACCTTCGAAGAGCACCTCGAACACATCCAAATTGTATTTCAACGATTGCGGGAAGCTGGATTGAAGATGAAACGGAAGAAGTGCCATTTTTGCGTCCCAACTATAAATCTTTTTGGGCTATGAAGTGAGTACTGAAGGCATAAAACCCAAAGTAGATAATGTGAGAAAGCTTTTGTATGCCAAGAAGCCGACAACGACCAAGCAGGTTCAAGCCTTCCTTGGACTTACTGGTTATTACCGAAGGTTTTTTCCAGGGTATTCAGAGATATCTAGGCCGCTCTACAAGTGCGTTCCAAAGTTTCAGTGGGGAGAAGAGCAGAACAAGGCATGGGCAACTCTGATTGAAAAACTGACGAATCCGCCGTTACTGGAATTCCCAAATTTCAACAAGGAATTCGTGCTCAACACGGACGCTTCAGGGTTGGCGATTAGATATGTTTTATCTCAAACCTGAGATGGAGAAAAGCCCCACCCAATCAGGTATGGGGGAATGGTCTTGAAAAACACTGGAATATAAACTCGAGAAACAGAAAAAAACAGGGTCCTTCAAACTACCTCTCAACGAGGAAAGTTCTTCCTGTTTGGGAAGATTTATTGTTTGACACTGTAAATGTACAATTGACAAGTCGTATATGGACGCATATGCGTATATGGATTGAATGAAACAGAGAACTCCGCTGAAGCCAACAGCGGAGGGTTAGGTGAAATGGCTGACTAGAACTTGTACGAAGATTATACTAATGACTTTATTTTGTTTTACGAATTACTTGGTTTATGGTAAGAGATTTTTAACGCGTTAACTTCCGATTCTTTGTTCCTATCGTGCTTTGAATTCTATGATACCTATCCGGTTCTCTTCCAATTATAGCTTGGGATCCTGAACTGATCCGGGGACAAATACAAATATTGCTGTTGAGGACTTTAGTCGGGAGTTACTTATTGAGCCGTACTCACCGCCCGTGACAACTTGAAGGGTGAACATCAAATTCAATTTCAATCCAAACTCAACTATATCTATTTCACATTTCCACAACATTCACACCCAGGCTAGCTGGTAAGTTTGCTTTTCAGTGTTTATTTTTGTTTGCCATTTTTGCCTGTGTGCTTTCTTTTTGCTTAGTCATGCACTTGTAGGATTTAGGTCGGCCATCTTGGATTTTTATTTTCTACTTACATTTTTCAACATAGACATACAAATTATACATATACTCCTAGATTTCATTTTTCAATTCAAATATTCAAATCAATCTTTGTTCTATTTCAAATTAGACTTATATTTTCAGACTTAAATTTTTCAAACTCATACTTTTCAGACTTAAAGACATTTTTCAAGAGTCAAATTTTTCTCTTTTAGTTTGAACACATTCACACTCACTCATCAAGTGTTACGAACACGGCCTTCTTGTCACCCTTCATTGTTTCTGCCCCAACATTCAAACAGCTAGCCTGGGTTCGGTCGCACCTCAATGCAAACACGACCGAAAGAGAGATTCGACTTCAACTCGTACTCAAAAACTGGTCGTAAAATATCAAAGCCAAAGAAGACCACACCTCCACTTCAATCAACTTCAAATCAACCCAAGGAATTACTTCCACCTCAATCAACAGATTCACTTCCATCAATGTCAGATCCACTCCTATTTGAAGGCGACCTACTCTCACCGAGATCATTCCACGTCAAACCAGAGTGGACCCACCTCAACCAACTCCAATGGATTTCAAACCACGTGACACCCCACCAACTGATACAACAAATACAGGTACAAATGAAGTTTTTTGTAGGTAGGAAATAGCAACCGGTTCAAGAAGCATTCCGAAGACGGCTTTTGTAACTCATCGTGGGTTATTTGAGTACGTCCGGCTCCCTTATGGCCCGCCGAATGGCCCCAGTAAATTTGAAAGATTATTGGACTTCGTCTCCATCTTTATAGATGACATTATCATCTATAGCAAAACCTTCGAAGAGCACCTCGAACACATCCAAATTGTATTTCAACGATTGCGGGAAGCTGGATTGAAGATGAAACGGAAGAAGTGCCATTTTTGCGTCCCAACTCTAAATCTTTTTGGGCTATGAAGTGAGTACTGAAGGCATAAAACCCAAAGTAGATAATGTGAGAAAGCTTTTGTATGCCAAGAAGCCGACAACGACCAAGCAGGTTCAAGCCTTCCTTGGACTTACTGGTTATTACCGAAGGTTTTTTCCAGGGTATTCAGAGATATCTAGGCCGCTCTACAAGTGCGTTCCAAAGTTTCAGTGGGGAGAAGAGCAGAACGAGGCATGGGCAACTCTGATTGAAAAACTGACGAATCCGCCGTTACTGGAATTCCCAAATTTCAACAAGGAATTCGTGCTCAACACGGACGCTTCAGGGTTGGCGATTAGATATGTTTTATCTCAAACCTCGGATGGAGAAAAGCCCCACCCAATCAGGTATGGGGGAATGGTCTTGAAAGACACTGAAATCCGATAAACGATTACTGAGAAGGAGCTGCTTATTTTGGTGTATGCAATAAGAGATTGCACCCAATACCTTGAAGGCCGATTCTTTACCGTGTACACGGATCACCAACCTCTGACGCATGCCCTCCAGTTCCGTGACGTTTCAGGAAGGTTGTCCAGGTAGGCTGCTTTACTCCAGCAGTATACCTTTGAAATCTGCTACAAGAAGGGGGCAAAGCATAGTGATGCCGACGCGATGTCCCGTGCTCCTATCCAACCTGTTTCTGAGGCATTTGTGGGAAGCATTCGTCTTGTGCCCACGACGGAAGTAGCTGCAGAGCAAGAGCGTGACTGACAGGTGATAAATCATATTGAAAGGAATCGCGACGAGTACGCCCAAGATGAATCTGGTGTTTGGACACATCTGAAGAAGAGAGGAAAGAGTGTGGTACACTCTCTCGTGGTACCCCTGTGGTCCAGGGCTGATATCCTCGATTCCATCCATAAACATTCCAGCGGAGCGCATTTTGGTATAAGCAAAACGGTGAACAAGGTCTGGCAAACATACTTTTGGTCTGGCTTGTATCAGGATGTTGTGTGTTACATTGAAAAGTGTGAGGGATGCCGCCAACACAAAGGGAGATCATTGAAGGCATCTCTGCAAAGCATTCCATGAACCCGCCCTTGGGCCGATTTGACGGTCGATATACTTGGTCGATTTCATATGACGTTGAGTGGTAACAAAATACATCCTCACCTTTGTGGACCGATTCACCTGTCCTTGCCCAGATCCTGGTCGATGAAATTATTTCAAGACACGGTGTGCCGACGACGCTACTATCGGACAATGGAGGAAACTTCGTATCAAACTTAATGAAAGAGGTTTGTAAGATCCTTGGGATCACGAAGATCACCACACCCTATCACTGCAGGAGCAATGGAATTTGCGAGCGATTCCATCGCTCAGTTGCCCAAAGCCTCGCACAATACACCGATAAACAACAGGAAGATTGGAACAAATATTTGCCAATGATCTTGTTCGCCTATCGGACGTCGGTGAATGAATCTAGGAACTTTTTGCCATTTTTTCTGAATTATGGTTACGAGGCTACACTCCCAATGAATACAGAATTTAATCGAGATGACCCAGATTATTTGAACCTGCCCGCCTACGCAGGTTGGCTAAAAGAAACCTTAAGTGAATTCTGGCAAGCATCAAAGGAAAACCTTGAGAAGTCACAGCTGGCGGATCACCAACGGAACGTCCAATACGAGTCGCCATATGATGTTGGGGACAATGTGTTCGTGCGAAAGCAAAAGCGCACGAAAGGAAAGTCTTTTAAGCTCAAAAAGATTTGGTTGGGACCTTTCATCATCAAGAAAGTGAAACACCCGATCTACCAGCTTGCCACGAAAGGAAGACCGAAGTGGATACATTACGATCGTTTAAAGAGGCACAGCCCGACAACGGTCGAGGTAGGAGTCCCTTCAGAAGCACAGAATGAAGTACTGAGGCAAGGTGAATCGGAGAAGGAAATTGCTTAAAGAGTTCAAGAAACTATGCAAGAGAGCGTAGTTGAAGGTCAACAAGATGAAACCCGATTACCAGAAGGGCAATACCAAGTCGAAAGTGTTGTCAGTCATAATAACAGCGGACGAACTGTTAAGTACAGAATACGCTTGAGTGGCTATGGTCCAGAAGATGACACTTGGGAACTTAAGAAAGACGTTCATCCGGATTTGATCAAAGATTATTGGAAAAGGCAACAGGTCCCTGTTGGAAGAAGCAACATTGCTGCCTTAATGATGGTCATTTGATTTTTAATGTCTCTGTTCGGTGTGGCGAGTGCAACAAACGATACAGGTCGAACACGGTATATGGGGAAACTCTGAGTGGTTGAAACAAACAAAACCAATCATACTATTATTGGACAATCTACCAACATCACGCTGAAGATTTTCGACTGCAGGAACCCCAAACCGCTCAGAATTTACAAGACAAGGTCCATGAAAAGTTGCAAAGTCCAGGAAGACAAGGCGGCTAAGATGGTCGTTAGAAAGGTGAAAATGTTCAAATATGACCCTGCGACCAGGAAATTTCCTTTGTACGTATGCCGACATCAAGTTTTGAGGAAGGATTGCCCATATAGCACACAGAGTTATTTTCGTGGGATCACGGAGGAGTCTTGTGACCGATGGATTAGACAGACCTTATTTCATGATTTTAGGAGCCCAGACCCAACCCTCAAGATCTATGAAGGCTACCGTTATGTAGGTCAGGAAGAGTTTCACGAAATAGAGGGAACCTATTTGACCAAAGAACCTCGACCATTTCGATGTCCGTATCCCAAGGCACAGTACAGACGAAGGTACCAATTCGAAGTCCATTCTGCCCAGGTTACTGGAAGAGGAAATTTAACCAAAAACTATGGTCCAACGAAGTGTGAAAGTTTTGATGGTGTGAGTGGAGAGAACGAAAATGTTTTGAATAATTTGACTGGTCGAAATATCTCAGCCTTAATGGACAAAAATGAACCAAACCTAAGGAACCCAAACAGAAAATGGAGAACAGAAAATGTAAAATGCAAACACCAATTCTTGAACTTAAACCAACTTAAAATGTAACAAAACCAAAAAGAACCGAAATAAAACGACATTAAATTAAACTTTAGTAAAACGCACCTCTCACACACAAGACACTCACTCACGTCTCTCAGTGTTGAACTAATTTCTATCTACACAATTTACAGTTAATAAACATATCCTAATTTCCCTAGAGGAATTACAAATGACATATAAAACGCAATTTGGGAATACAAAAGACACCTAAAACAAAAGGGAAACTAAACAAAAGAGGACTCAAGAGACACATGAAGACTAAAAGACTCCAGAGGGAATACCAATTAAAACATAGAAACATAAACAGCACGGGCAATTAAATGTTCATTACGATGGAGCAGTTTTCTCCATCAAAAGATGGGATAAAGAATTACACCTTCTTTTTCTACCGACCACTAAAGGCCGCTACCCACTCAGCATTTTATGGTCGGCGAACAAGGCGCACGGCTTGGGCGCTTTGGTCGCTGAACGCTTTTCTCATTCCACTGATCCAAAATAAAGGGGAGATATGCTGCATATTTTTTCTTTTTTCTATTGTTGATATTTTTGCACACGGTACAAGAGAGTTAAATGTCTCGTCTGATTGGCTACTTAAAAAAGAACAATAGGGAAGCTGCACAGCTTGGCGAAAAAAGTTGAAAAGTTTCAACTCTTGTTGCGCTCAAAGCGACAACCTTTGAAGGCTTGATTTATGTAATTTATGCAATAATCAAGCCGTGCGCCTTGTTCGCCGACCATAAAATGCTGAGTGGGTAGCGGCCTTAAGACCTACTAAGTATTGTAGGCCTTACGTTGGTAGCAAACTTGATTGGTCCACGGTCATGATATATTACGAGCATGAGTATAGGAAGGAAGCATTCAGGGAGCTTGGGAATTTTACTGCAAGACGTCTTGAGAATTACGTGATAATTCCTGAAATAGGTGTGGCAGGGCATGTCTCGCGAATTTATGACCTTTCCAATGAAACTCCGTTCAAGGCGTTTCCTGCTGGTGAAATTCCAATACTGTATCAGTTAGATAATGGGTATGTTGTTTTCGAGTTTGGAGATGGCATTACTGCAAGAGAGGTCGATGAATTTCCAGAATTATGGAGATTTTCAGAGGAAAGTTCGGCACTCGGAACTGTACCGATCATTGAAGGACATTTGGTGAGCCAGATGTTGAACCTAAAGTTAGCTTCTACAAATGAGAATGAGCAGATTTGTGAGCTACAAGCTGAGCAGGAAAAACTGTACACAAGGATTCTTCAACATTTCCCCTCAACGGCAAACTTATGGGTCAAACGTGGAAGAAATGTGGTAGCAAAACCACTGGGTGATGCTATGGTATTAAAGGAATGTGATCTTGTCCAGAATTTTACAACAGTTTGGTCACGTCGAGTAAATAAAACGTGCTACTTACATTGTGCTTTGCAACGTCCCGGCTCCTAAGAAATTGAAGGGTTTATGGACTTGACTAACAGGCAGGGGCTGACGTCGAGTCCGAAAATTCGATGTTCGGAGCGAAACAACCTTACCTATAGTGTCGACGATCTCGAGGGAACATTCAAGGTCGATGCGCTTGGAAATACTGAAAGGGTTTCCCAACCACTGAATTCTCTCTATGATACTTATAGTTTCCAAGAAATAAAAGACATTGTTGGAGACCATCTAAACATCATTCTGAAAGAAAGGCCAAGCTTTCCCCCTGTTGTCATACAGGATATTGTCACCAAATCATACGAGGTAATGAACGAAATTGGATGGGCATATGAGGACGTAAAGCCTAAAGACAAGCACCAAGTTGGAATTTTTGCTGCCGTCGCCCATGAACTGGGAGAGATTTTGTCTAGCTTCGGTCCTTCCAGAGTTATCTCGTCCTTGGATGACGCCATAAAGGGAACAGTGGAAGGTGTAGGACACGCTGGTTCAGACTTGGTTGAAGCAATAGGAAACGCAGTGTCTGAGACCATCGATTCAACTGGAAGCGCGGCGAATCAAGTTGAAAGTTGATTCGCAGAAGTGATCAAGGCATGGTGGTCCATTATTCTTGAAGGTGGACTTTTGGTCTTGTTGATTGCCATATTGGCCGTTATCTACAAGACTTATGGTCACCGTAAGAATTCGACAACCATCAGTGCCCCGATTTACGAATCTACGAATTAACGAAGTGCACCCCGAGAAGCCTCCAAGACGTTGGTTACGACTATAGACAGTGATAACACTAACATTCGAAAGTTTTAGTTTGGGGACCAAACTTCCCGTAGGTGGAGGTATTGTCATGAGATGAACTTTTGAATGCCACTAGGCATAAATTCTTATTTCACCTGAGAATATAAACTCGAGAAACAGAAAAAAACAGGGTCCTTCAAACTACCTCTCAACGAGGAAAATTCTTCCTGTTTGGGAAGATTTATTGTTTGACACTTTAAATGTACAATTGACAAGTCGTATATGGACTCATATGCGTATATGGATTAAAGGAAGCAGAGAACTCCGCTGAAGCCAACAGCGGAGGCTTAGGTGAAATGGCTGACTAGAACTTGTACTAAGATTATACTAATGACTTTATTTTGTTTTACGAATTACTTGGTTTATGGAAAGAGGTTTTTAAGGCGTTAACTTCCAATTCTTTGTTCCTATTGTGCTTTGACATCTATGATACCTAACCGGTTCTCTTCCAATTATGGCTTGGGATCCTGAACTAATCCGGGGACAAATATAAATATTGCTGTTGTGGACTTTAGTCGGGAGTTACTTATTGAGCCGTACTCACTGCCCGTGACAATAGGCAAGAATAAACAATCCTAAAAACTGTTAAAATAGAACAGAAGCCTAAAACATATTCTATTTTCTTTCAGTATGTCGATTAAATACAAATTTCCTTTAGGATGTTGAACTGTTTTGCAACATTCATGGTGTCATTGAGTTGTCCAGTAAATCATTACCGTGAAAAGCACAGCTCAAAATCATATATTTACGCTGTGCCGACGAATCGAGATTCTATTCATCGCGCAATCAGCGAAGAGAAAAGTAACCATGACGACCATCCAAGATCTTGGATGAGCGTCAAAGTCGATATTTTTATTCCCGTCGTTGAAAACACAACTTACAAAAAGTCATCAATGCTTTGTAAAAAGAGTCAGTGATAGAGAATCATAACATTAAGTCTGTCTATTATTTCGATTCAATTAAAGTGACATTTCCATAATTAAAAGTTTAGTAATTACTGTTATACATTTGGGGATCATGTAAAAGATTTCTTTCGAAATAAACTCATTTCAACTACACTTGGAGGTTTCTGGGGAATTCGTAAATAGTAAACTGCATACTGATACAGTCTGCTAGACATTAATATGGTAATATTTGTTCTTCATCTTTGATTTTTTCTACAGTGATTAGATTGACACATGCGCGATAAAATTTCTATTATTTGTCTTCAGAGGTTACTATTTTCTTTGAAAACTTAACCTCTGATACTCAGGGTAGTAAATCATGATAGGCAAGAATAAACAATCCTAAAAATTGTTAAAATAGAATGGAAGCCTAAAACATATTCTATTTTTATTCAGTATGTCGATTGGCAAGATAAATAGAAAGCAATCTTCGAAAAAGCAAACTTCCTTTAGGATGTTGCACTGTCTTGGGACATTCATGGTGCCATTGACGAGGACAAAAAATACCAGGGGCGCCAATTTCATAGTTTGCACCACCAAGAAAATTTAGCCAGGTTGCTACTGTCTTTATGCGATCGAATGTGAAGATTTGTACGCTGACATGAACGAGGATAAGCATCTCTTCAACTTCTCGGATTATCCGAGAAATCATCAATGTTTTTCATTACAAAATAAAAAACGGATTGGTAAAATGAAAGACGAGATGCATGCATCCCTTATCTTAGAGTTTGTTGGTCTACGCGCTAAGATGTATTCTATCTTGGTCAATAGGTCAAAAGACTTTAACGTTAAACGAGCAAAACGAGTGAAAAATTGTGTTGTGAAAAAGGAAATTTGTCTTTCCAATTACCGAGACGCTTTATTGCAAAATATTGAATTTTTACATTTAATGAACAATATACGTTCCCATGGTCATGTCACGTTTACTGTACAACAGAACAAGATATGGTTACGTCCATGTGATGATAAAAGATTTATTATATCTGATGGTATAAGCACACGTCCTTATGGACATTACAAAAACACGGAAGAGATGGAAGACAATGTAAATTGATATACTTTTTATTTTATTTTATTGCATCTTAATTATATTTTAAATATTACATTCGCATGATACATTTATTACACTATTATACTATTTACTTCTTCACCGTAGGGACCATTGTTTGATTTAAAAGAAATCGACTTTTGAAAAGTCAATAGCTTCTTCATTCACCATTTCTTTCGTTTTTAATCTCAATCTTTCCACTCCTGAAAACTCAAATTTTGAATTCAGGTATTTTATAATCTTCATGGCTTCTGCTGGAAATAAATAAATTCTATTTCTGGACACTCCTTCAGTTATGTAAAATGAGAAACTGAAAATGATACGTTCTCGATTGAATTCTACTTTGACAATAGGACTATCGTTATCATCGCCATCAACATCCAAATTTAATATATTCTTGTCACGTGATGAACTGTAGAAAGCCACTAGGCACATATTTGAACGGAATACGAAAAACAAAGACACGGAAAGGATCTTTCAAACTGCCTCTGATCGAGGTGGGTTCTCCCTGTTTGGGTAGGTTTATTGTTTGACACCGAAGAATACATGTAAAATGACGCTGACAAATGCGTGTAGGAGTTAAATGAAGCAGAGACTCCGCTGAGACAACAGCGGAGGGTTATGTTGAAATGGCATTGACAAAATGAAGCAGAGAATTCTGCTGAGCCAAAACCAGAGGGTTATTGTTAAATGTCATTGACATTATTGACTTTATTGAGACTGAATTGATTACTGATTATTACGAATGAAATTGTGTATTTGAAATGGATGTGGTTATTATTGACATGATTTGGTATGGAAGATAACAAGTTAATTTGACATTTATTATGGAAGTTGATAAGTGATATCAGTTTCAGCAGGCGTTAGAGATACATCCCATGAACGTACAAAAATCCATGCTAAAAGAATGGAAGTAAGTTTTGGTTGATTTTTTTAAGACCGAACTGTTTGTTTATTACTTTAATGTCTTGCAAGGAGCTGTAAAACCTATGTAATGTTAGCACCGTTGGACAAACATATTTTGAACCATTTCAAGAAAAATTCGGTCGATCAAACATTGTTGAATGTTGTTGATTAATGTTTGTTTTGACTGGTCAAATAACCATTATCAACTATTGACTCTTCCCGGTTCAGGAGTTTTGCATAATGGTTTAGAAGCGAGTTATGAAGATTGAGATGTTGCTTATGCGACAATTGATGTCATTGTGTTGACAAAGTCCCCAGAGGGATTGCGGTTAATCATTTCCAAGCGCACGGAGGACGCAGTTGAATTAAAGCCTGTTGACGTAAGAGCAAAAGATGCAGGACCTTGATTTTAATCAAAAGAAAAGGCTGGAAGATTTGATAAAAAAGAATGAGAACCTTTTTGCCAACTCGGACTTAATGCTTGGCACTACCCACTTGATGGAGTATGACGTTGATACAGGGGATGCAGTGTCTATACAACTACACCGGCAAAGCGTGCGGAGATTGACAAACAAATGTTGGTTGAAACCCCAATAATAAGATCCTCAAAGAGAAGTAACTTGACGTTCATAGTAGACGACCAAGAAAGGACATTCAAGATTGACGCGGAAGGATTTGTTGAAGAAACTCCAATGCACTTAAGTTCCCTGGACGGTACCCATAGTGATCAGGAGATAAAGGGCAAGGTTGGTGATCACTTGAGTATCATATTGAAGGAAAAACCAAGCCTCCCTCCAGTCACAATACAAGATGTGGTTACAAAATCGTACGAGGTGATGAACGAACTTGGATGGGCATATGAAGATTTGAGGCCGAAAGACAAACACCAAGTTGGGATTTTCGCTGCCATTGCCCATCAGCTAGGAGAGATTTTGTCTAGCTTTGGACCTTCCAGAATTATCTCGTCATTGGGAGACACCATTAAGGGTACGGTGGAAGGTGTATGACACGCTGGCTCAGATCTAGTTGGAGCGATAGGAAACGCAGTATCCGAGACCATTAATTCAACTGGAGATGCGGTGAATCAAGTAGAGAGTTAATTTTTAAGTGTAATCAAGGCATGGTGGCCAATTATTTTTGGAGGTGGACTGTTACTCCTGTTGATTGCCATATTGTCCGATGTCTACAAGAGTTATGGTTACCGTAAAAGATCAACAAGCCGCAACGTTCCAGTTTACGAATCACCAACAGATAGAGCTATTAATTAGAGAATAGAACGCACCATGGGTCATGCCATAATTGCTGCATTGTCCGAAACAGATAGTAAAGCGACAGAGGAGCGTGCGATTGCTCGTGGTGGTTGGATTCCCACTTATGATCGTCGTCAAGATGTCGTTTCAGTAGCAACCAACCCATATCAAAACTTGTCGCTCTATGCTGCGATACCAAACCATATGCCTCGAAGAAGGCGAAGTCTCGTAAGATCTAAATCTTGTTAGCGAATCTCTGACTACAGTATGCCGGGAAGTATTGGATACGATTACCGACCATAGTGATAGTACTTTTGAGAGTTTGGGGACCAAACTTCTCGTAGGTGGAGCTGTTGTCACGTGATGAATTGTAGAAAGCCACTAGGCACATATTGTGTATTACTGAACGAAATACGAAAAACAAAGAAACGAAAACGGTTTTTCAAACTGCCTCTGATCGAAATGGTTTTTCCCTGTTTGGGGAGATTTATTGTTTGACACCAAAGAATACATAAAAAATGACGCTGATAAATGCGTGAAGGAGTTTAAATGAAGCAGAGACTTCGTTGAGCCAACAGCCTGAGGGTTATTGTTAAATGGCGTTGAAGAAATAAAGCAGAGACTCCGCTGAGTCAACAGCGGAGGGTTATGGTGAAATGGCGTTGACAAAATGAAGCAGAGAACTCCTCTGAGCCAACAGCGGAGGGTTATCATTAAATGGCATTGACATTATTGACTATTGACTTTATTAAGACTGAACTGATTACTGATACTTTATTACGTGGATCTTCCGGTTATTTATTATATTGAAGAATTGATACATTAAACTTAAACCTGCTACTACTCGTGCTTTGAATTTTATAATACCTAACCGGTTCTCTTCCAATAATAGCTTGGGATCCTGAACTAATCCGGGGACAAATATAAATATTGCTGTTGAGGATAATTGTCGAGAGTTACTTATTGAGCCGTATCGGCCCACCCCCTACATTCTGAAGAGTTAGTTGTAAAGTTTTTCAATTGATCCGAATTGCGAGCTTTAAATTTTTCCTAAGGATAATGCCCTTTCTCTCTTCATGTATGCTGCGTTGCCACCAATGTTGTTCATAGCATTGGTGTTTGTAGTATCCTCTTTAACAGTCACTATTTTGTTTATTCCTCTAACAGCTCTCCAACTTTGAAAAGGTAAAAACTGAGAAAACACATGAGCAATTTTCATCCTTTTATAGGTTGTGCTTTGATCAAAGCGCAAAACTTATATCTTGATTTGCTTTAAAAAGGTACAAAAGTGAAAACAATGCTTATTCATTTTCAGCTCTTCCCATGCCTCATCGTTTTAAAATCTAACGAGTTAAAGTAAACACAATGCCTATTCATTTCTATTCTAACACAATGCCTATTCATTTCTGCTCTAATCCAATGCCTATTCATTTCTACTCTAACACAATGCCTATTCATTTCTGCTCTAACACAATGCCTATTCATTTCTGCTATAACACAATGCCTATTCATTTCTGCTCTAACACAATTTGGTTGGTGTTTGAGCCTTCATCTTGAACAAAAATGAGAAAACATCAAAGCAAAATCAGTGTACAAAATACAACTTTCAAAACATTCTTTTAAAGCTTTTAGGTCAATAAGTATGAGCAGCCACTTCTGTGGGTGTATGTCAGAGCTACACTAAAATGAATAAACAACATTTGAAACATTGAATTTTCCTTCGTAAGTCTCAAAATCCATAAAAAAATCAAAACATTGACCAAGAGCCAAAACGTGAATTTCAGGCGCCATCTTGGATTTGGTTCGGAGCAATATAGCCACGGTCACAGTAGAATCGGTTTTGTTTAGCCCACGCATCCAAAGACGGCCCGAGCAAATCGATAAATTATATGCGAATGCCGCGATTGAATCGTGAAAAGTACTCTGAAATTTCAGAGTGTCGGCCATCAAAGAAAACCCGAGAACCTTCGCAGGTCTTCTTGCAGAACCATTCCCTTTAGAGCGCATGCGTGGAATGCGTGGAGCACGAAGAGCTGCTTGGAGGTTAGGTGCTGTTTTGCTCCACAAAATTTTAATAGTTTAGCATCCTGGGCAGATGGCCAGATTTGTTTATCGTGGTATCGGGCACATGACCAAATAATGCTTCACCGTCCAGCAACTGGCAACAATGTCAATTCGGGGCAAGATCGCTCCATGGCCGTTGATATCCAAAAAAAAATGTAAAAAATAATACCGCCTGAAACACTACATTCTCAGTACATTCACAACGATCGCTCCAAAGGAATCCACCACTCAAATGCCACCGATTACCAGCTACACGTAATGCCGAACAACACATCAAGGATGAAATATTTTTCAACAATGCGAATAACTCTCCCACAGGATAAACAACAGCCCTTATGTCAGGCAGCCATATTTCATTTTGGCTCACCTTCGGTATGGCTACTTTCAGTAGAAGGTGGATAATTAATATATGATTATGGAGTAAAGACATACAGATAATGCATACCAAAAAGTAACTTCAGATTAGTCTCGATCAATTCTTATCTCCGGAACAGTAATGTCAAACCTCAGCTGACATTTAGAGGTTCTACCGAGATCCTTATGGATCTCGGACCGTTGTGCTGTGTTGGGGAATGTAATAGAAATGAGAAAATCTGAAGGTTCTTTGACAAAGAGAGCGATATTGAATGAATTTTTATGAGTAGCAGTAAGTCCTGAGTAAGACACTAAACTGTTCCCGGGCTCCTTTGAGCAAGGTCAGCACCCGGAAGCTCTCCTTTGTCAGGGTTTCGACGAAGTTAGTTAACGTATAATGGCAATTATAAGAGATACGTACACACAGCATACATAACGGGTAGTGATAAACAGTTACAAACTAGATACACTGGAAATACATATTGTGGTAATTTGAACACTGACTCGAACTTTGGTACTGTAATTAAATTTGCAGCTGGAATGGAACCAAATGAAACCAAAATAAAGTATGTTCATCCAATGCCAGCAGCTTTCTGTACACCGCTAATCAACGACACAGGCGATGACACAACGATAATTTTGTACCACAAACTCGAGCATGATGATAATGATTTTGAATTGATAAAAGTGTTGCCTGTCGTACAAGCTGAGAACTTTTTGTCAGTCCCCCAATTAGGTTTAGCCGGGCACGTGTCCTCGGTTTATGAATGGAACAAGAATGAATTCACGGAAAGGAAGTACCCCAAGCATGAACGTTTCTCAATCACAGTCGTGGTAGAACCATACTTGATTCAAATTCACAATGGTTTCGTGATAACATCGGAAACACTCCATGAGGAAACAAGGATACACGGGCTAGCAAAAGTAAGAACATCTAGAGCCAGTGTAACTTCAACTTCAACTCTTCCAATAGTACAAGGACACGCTGTCAATGCTTTGTGTAATCACAAGCATCATCTATTAACGGAAATGAGGCATATCTGCAATCTTCAAGCCGGTCAAAACAAACTGTATCATTGCATATCCAATCTTTTTCCATCCGCAGCCAACGAATCGATTAGGGGTGATCAAAATGTCATAGTAAAGCCGATGGGAGATGTAAGCATGTTGAGAGAATGTTCGGCAATAAATGAATCAATCAAGATTTGGTGATCATGAGAATACAATAACACCTGTTACTTGCATTTCCCAGTGTATCGATTGAGGGATGATAGCAATACAAGTAAGCAACACGACGATAATAATCAAACAAATGATGTGCAGATTTCGGAGTTCCTCGTGCTAACAACAAATTGTATCTAAGAGTCCAACAATACCATGCGCGAAGCGCGATGTCTTATTCGTGGTGGATGATGAACAGCGTTCCCTTAGAATAAGCAAAGAGGTTCTTATTCAAGAAACAGAGTCCCTGCTGCAATCATTAGACGATTTTCATACACAGTAGGCGAGAACAAGGAAATCATGCTTGAGGAAAAGTTTCATCTTCCATCCGTAAAAATATCAGAAAAATGTCTCGAATTTATGGCGCCATCAGCGATTTAGCAGAAATCACAGAAGAAGTTGCAAGGATGAAGGTAAATCAGCAGACGCCACAACATTTTCACTGCTCTCACTTATGGACTTGGAGGCTTTCTGTCAGAATTGCCCAGTAACGTTATATCAGCTCTCGGAAAAGGTTTAACTGATACAGTGATAGCTGTTGGAGGAGCGGGAAGTGAAATGATACACTCAGTAGGAGATGCCGGCAGTGAGCTCATAGGTTCGCGAAGGAATTGCCAAGATTTTCAATGAATGGGCCATGATTGGTCTTATCATAGTAGTGGGACTAATTCTACTATACTTGCTGTCAAAGCACAAATGCAATCTGCAATTTGGCAGGTCTAACGAAAATGAAACAGAGAAACCAAATCCGCCCTCTACTAGTGAACAGAGTTTTCAAAGTAATGTCGAATTGGTAAGAATTGTCCAAAAGCTTGTAAAGGAAGAGATAAAAACTTAAATGAAAAATACAGAAGGCATCAAACGAAATAAGTCGAAAAAAATGCACAAACGGAAGAAACCAAAAAGCAGCTCCAAAAGAAAAGAAAATGAAACACTAGCAAATCAGGCTGCTGCAGTGAAGCACATAGTCAACAACAACAGCAATGAAGGATTGTTGGTACCAGTAACCATCTTACCTGGAAATAAGTCAGTGAAATTAGAAGCTCTCGTAGATACAGGAAGCCCCATATCATTAATGAAGAAAGATCTATGGTAAAAAGGAACATGGAACCATACGTGAATACAAAGGCAGCCCAAAGTATAGGAGTTGTGAAATCAATCACTGGAGCCTCTGTGAATATAGCAGGATCAACCATACTCCCTATGGCAATTGTCAAGCAAAGTTGGCTGCACACTGTATACCTGGCAAACAACGTTGACTTCAATTTGGTGTTAGGGATGGATTTCCAGAAGAGAATCGAAGCTGTCGTCAATGTTCCAGGAAAGAGCATGCAGACAAAAAGGGGTTAAAACAGAATTGTTCCTTCGAGATACAAGCACCCAAAGATATCATTGAAAGGACCTTTCGTCTACAATGTATGCTCAAGAAAAATAATGATAGACATGATTGCTGTATGGATTTTAACAGTTTTGGCACTGGAGTTACTACTTCTGTTGAGACCACCAACGCAGAATCATACCCCACTAGCTTGCAATCAGAAGGCTATACCCAACGCGTTTAACTCCACAACCTATGTAATTGAGACTACTGAAATTGGAGCAAGGGAAGGCAAGGTCATTGCATCGAACACCAAAGCTATTGCTGTGATGGAGATAATGATACCGGAAGTTCTCCAGGAGAGCTTTAAATTTTGAAAATTATTGATGGTCACCTGGAAGATCGAGGCGAACATGACTGCGAAATCTGGTTAAAGTAAATTGGCACATTATTTAATTATGCTAAAGTGTTGTATATAAAAAAACATTCGCCAAAATCTCTAAAACATTGTTTGTTGATTGATCACCAGGTATGAAGATTTGATTAATTTCACCAAGAAGACATACATTCAGTTTGACTTTGTATCTGTTAGAGCATTTCTAGATAATTATGTTGATAGCTGTTTGAACAAGGCCATTGTTGAGTAATCAATTGGGCAAAGGATCGGCTAACTGTGAGAGTGAAAAGTACAGCCAAACCAGATAGTCGTTGACGAATAAAGGTATAACATGCTATACAAGTATAGAGAGCAGTTGCCAACCGTAGTAGAAAATACAACAGCAAAATGCACACTGTGGAAATCAATCAACGATTCACAAGCTTAAATGCAGATGCCAGAGCGGCAGTGAGAGAAGAGCTGCAGGAACGTGTGCGAAATAATCATCAATTCTTTATCAGGCAAAACTCGTCCCTCTCATGGTTCACACCACGTTGATACTTATGGTTGATGTACCACACAACGCAGGGTGAATTGAACTTGATGGGATACGGTTCACGCCCTTTACCATTTGGAGGATTCGTGAATAATCCGCACTTTCAGGAACTATTTGCAAGAGCTGGCGCCATAGTGAAGAGAGAGCATCGAAGTATCCTGAGGCGGGTCCGAAAGAGAGGAACGACACGTGTGGACCTCACCCAACTCTTCTCCAGGACGGACGAATGATTCAACATGCGACCACTGGCCAGATGCACCAGTAATGGAGCTGATGGATTGTCACAAAATAGGGTTATAAGGGATTGGGCGCGCGGGAAACGATGAACGCACGACAAACGAACCGGGTTATACAGTTTGTATGGACCAGATTGGCAACAGCGACACGCAAAAACCAGTTGCTGTGGGCAGCCAGCATTCTGCAGGAATTGTTTGGACATTTTTATGGATTTGTCTTTGGACATCCCTTATCCTGTGGCAAAGCGTTGTCCACTGTGCAACTGGGAGTGGCCTGACGGTCCAAGAATGGTGCCAAGACAAGAAGGACAATAAATAGAGATCGTGCATAAACATGGCACCTCTGGATTATTTTTAAAAATTTCACGAAAAAAGTTTATTGCTAGAATATATTTATTATTAGGACATTTATTGTTAGAAACCAAATTACATAAAAAAGATTGTAGTATTTTATGTTAGAAAGTTATTATTTACTTAGTTTTAGAATGTATCTTTGACGAAATCTTGTAACGAGGACGTCACATTTTTTGTGTGGGGGTTGTCAGGCAGCCATATTTCATTTTGGCCCACCTTTGGTATGGCTAGCATACCGAAGGATATTTGATAAGGAGCCTGCAACTCTCAGTAGAAGAGGGATAATTAGTATATGATTATGGAGTAAAGACATGCAGATAATGCATACCAAAAAGTAACTTCAAATTTGTTTCGATCAATTCTTATCCCCGGAACAGTAATGTCAACCCTCGGCTGACCTCTTACCATGGTTTCAACCTTTACCTTCAATCAGCTATCGCCACCGACAACAAACAATTTCTATCCTAGCCTCGGCACATAAAAAGACACTATTCTGATACCCCCTGGAGTATAAATGTTATGGTTTATATTTTGTGATATTAATGAATGGAAAGTGTTCCCCCTCCTCCCTTAGCTACGCTCGTATTTTATATTTTTGATTTAGTTTATTTATTCAGTAGTACGTAGGTCATAAGAAATATATATATATGTTCTTACAAAAAAAAATTATTATTTAAGCAGTTAACCTTCTATTATTTGGATTATATGAATAATATTTAGAGTTTAGATTACTTAATGTTTATTTTCGTTGTGTTTTTAGGATTTTTATATAGATTTTGCTATTGTGATGGTTCAGACGGAAACGCCCTGGTCATCTCAGGTATTTATTTTAATTGTATTAGGGAAAAACCGCTCCCATTCTGTTTAACAGGCGGGGATGGGTGTATAGAGGGAATTATATAGCCTCTGCACTACGCCCAAAAATCACCCTTTACGCCAGTAACGCCCTCGTTACAGTTGAGTGAACTTGAAAGTGTTTTGATCGGGGAGTCTAGTTTTGGACCTAACATTGAATGATGGTTTCTGAATGTAAGATAAGATTTCATTCGAATGTAAGATAGGATATAGCAGGCACATAAATACGTACAGTTTCCCTTTCTCTGTTTGATGTTTGGAATAGTCCTCCATCCGTTAATAGTGTGTTGTCGACCTAAGCCTGGGCTGGAATCACATTATTACAGAACAATACCCATGGTGCTTAAAGGAGATATCATTTATATCATCGAGATATCATCGATTTCCAGAGGAAGACTATAACGACCATAACGAGCAACAAAACTCTTTTTACTGAATATTTGTTTAACAAAATTAGTTTAAAGATTCTCATCTTTTGAGCAGCACATTTGTTACGTTGTAGATTCAGAAAGGCCTATTGGCATCTGTTTCTGCTAAAGATTTAATGAAATGTTTTCAGTGACTTGTTTATTACAGTAGTTTGAGAATATCGGACATTCTTGGCGAGATTCTTGAAGGACAAAGACGTTTGAGAAGTGTCATTTCAAACAGAAGCTCAAAAGATTCGCTAAGCTTGTTGGAGACAAGAAGACAAAGAAGATTACTACAATAACATCAACTACAAACAAACAAGACAAAAGGAAGTTTGTGCAACGGAACCGGAGGGACATCAAAGAAGTCAGCCGTTCACAGCTTTCTCACACTGAGAAGAGGCTTCGGTTCGGGAACCAACGCCTCAAAACCCAACCAAATGGTATCTCATTCAAAAAGAAATACGAGAAGAAGCTAGCACAGCTGAAGAGGCTGCAGAAAAAAGAAGAGAGGCACATCGTGCAGCTGAAGAGACGTGTTGAGGAGAGGAAAAGGAAGATCACCGATTGCCACTGACGTATCGTGGACATTGACGATCCAAAATAAAGTACTTAAATTCATACAATCTTCATAACTCTCTCTTACGAGCCTTCGGCTTGGTCCAGTGAGATCGAGGATCTATTATATACATTGCGACCTGGTCAGATAGCACGGTCCCATCCATACAATATTCATAACTCACTCTTGCGAGCCTTAGACGCGCTCAAGTGAGACCGAAGGTCTATTGGATACGCTGTGACCACTAATTACCACGACCAATTCTTACAATCTTTAAACCTATCTACGAGAACTGCTGAGCTCGATAGGATAGGACTGAAGATCATTATATTTAGCTTAAGAATTCCTAGCTGTTCAACCGCCGATCACCAACTAGCAGACTAAACCAACAAAGAGATTACCTCCTTGAGAGCGGCACCAAGTATCTACAGGACCACTTTCAATCACCCAATAAGTACCAATTGACTACAATTTGTCTTTCTTGCGCCAGCAACTAGAGAATTCAGACCTCCCACTATGTATGACAACAATAGCGACGATGGCAGCCACCCACCATCACTTCCGGAAAAGACCTTCTTGAGACGAAGAAGAAGTTTGCACTACGCACCATTGTTAGATGATATCCAGCAACTGGATGACAGAGACAGAATTACCTCGAATGGACAACAATTGAGCGACAAAACCGACCGCTTAACGGCCCGAATCAAAAGAATCAAGATGGAATTAACACCTAACCCTTCATAAGAAGAGCCTTCAGACCGCGACTCATACCCACAGAGAAGACTGTATCGAAGTCTTTTTCAGCAGAGGAATCATTTATCGAGTCCATTCACAAGCTGACTCGACCTAAAGTTACAAAGAAGGACCTGCTCATCTTCGACGGTACAGACTTAAAGTTGTTCAAGATTTTTCTCCAAGAATTCGAGGACACCACATAACTTGGTCAATGGTCTGATGGAGATAAGCTTGCCGCTCTCCCGACGATATTGGAAGGCAGACCTAAGTTGTATTACCACCGGCTGGATCCCAAGAAGAAAAAGACATACGAAAACACCATTAAAGCAATCAAGAAGAAGTTTGATTCGCCCGAGAGCATCTGCATTTGGACTCCGGGAAGATCTCCAGGACTACTTAGATCTAAAAGAAATAAAAACCTATGATAGTGCAGTGAGAAGCTTAAAGATGAAAGAATCCGTCAGGAGAACAAAGCCAGTAGATGTACGCCTAACTTCACCTATCTGCAACAAACTGAGCGCAATTCAAGGAAGTTGAATATAACCAGCGATCGCTGATAACAAGGATATTGAAATAAATTCTTTCGAAACGCGCCTATATTCGAGAGTCTTTGCTTCATATTCACGTTCACCTGAATAAAACATTATAAAGAAAGTTAACAGCAGAGCTATCAATACAGTAAAGCAGAAACAAAGGAAAAAGTAAAATAAAAGCCAGGTACAATTACGACGTAGAGTCAAATTAGCTATCGCTGAGATTTACAGAGAAGTATATATATCATGGAAACTGGGTTCAAGAAAGTCCCCAGCGAATCAGTTATATGTAAAATTTGAAGGCAGCTGCAGGAGAAGGCAATTGTCGTTTCCATGGAAACAAACACAAATGAAACAATTATAACTACTGCAGAAAGAGATTTGAGAAATGTAAAGCTAAACTTCAAAGAGAATGAAGTAATAACTCAAAACAAAGCAACAAGCAATGCGGCACAGAAGCCAGATAAACAAACAGATCAGCCAATATTGTACCCAAGGTGAGGTAAACATAAACAATGGAGAAATTATATCAACATAGATTAGATAACAAAGTAATTGTTTCCAAAAAAATAGACAGATTAAAACAAACAGCCACTTTCAAATAAGCATTCAATCATACAAGCAGTGATATCTGAAAGAATGAGTAAGAGGTGATTTCGAAAAGGAAAAAGAGTAACCTGCCGTGCCAGACGAAGCATATTACCAAGCAGAACAAAAAAACGAGTCAACCTTCAATCGAAGAAGACGAAGAAGCTGAAAGGGAACAGTCAAACACGCCGTTATCAATAGGAGAATCGTCAGCTGAAAATTCAACTCTGCCCTGAGTCGACGAAGATATCGGAGAATCGACGGTTATGACAAGACTGACTCAATCCAGCAAGTTGCCGAAAGCAAACACAGTCCGAACGTTGAAAGACATGCCAATCCAATTGGTACTGGAATTGAATCAGTAGGACTCGTGGCAGCATTCGAGAAAATGATGGCTGACCAAAGGCAGAAGAAAACGAAACCAATCGACTGTCGTTCACACCTCAGCACTAGAATAGCTGATCTGCCATGTTTTGGTGACAGAAAGCTGACCATAAAACAATTCGTCAACAAATACGAGAGGTATGCTCTTTTGAATGAGTTAACAGAGCTGCAAAACGCTCTAATTTTGCCAAATTGTCTGGTGAAGAGAGCACTGACCTTCTACGACGAATTAAAGAACATGGTACGCCAACTATTAGTGAACAATGGAAGACGTATTTCCAATTCCAAGATTATGGACAACAATGACTTCGATCCAAGTGGCACTGACAAGACAGATCGAACAGCTAAAGAAGATCACCAAGAATGTCAAATTATCACTAAATGCAATAACGAAAGGCCGCAGCAATGACAAGACTTGCACCTTCTGTAAGAGAAAGAGACATGTAGAGGCAGAATGTCGCACCGAACGATACAGGATTATCACATGCCATACGTGTGAAAAAAATTGGCACATTTCAAAATTTTGTCGTTCCAAGAATCAACACCAGGAGGATACTACAAAGTGACTATGCCTTCCGATGCTAAAAAGTTCTGTTGGAAGTTTAAACATAAATTTTTTGATTGACAGTGGATCATTGGTCTCCATCATCAGTGTTAATACGATGAAAGAAAAAATTCATCCATACTCTTAAAAAGAGTATTGATGAAAAATTGAAAATCACATTGATGAGTGCATCGGGCACGACACTTCTTACGAACGGATTAACAAACCTGAAACTTTGAATCGGACGTAACATTTTAATAAGTCACACATTTCTGGTTCTTGAAAACATTGCTACTGAAGCAATATTGGGCATTGATTTCTTGAGAGATCACAGCATTACTGTAAACTGTCAACAGCGCAAACTAACTAATAACGCGCAAGGACATACGAAAGAAATAAATTTCGATATTGTTTCCTATGAAACAAACGATGTAATGTTGCACATTTTACCGGGGGAAAGCAAGCAATTCCATGCAGAATTTAATGGATCCCACAAAAGCAACTTAACACGACCAATGCTAAGGAAATTAGCATAAAAGTGTTCAATTCCATGGTAAAAAAAGGGTGTCAGCCAATATCGCTTTCTTCGTAATTAAAAACGTTTCAGATAAAAATTTGAATTCAAAGCCTCCGCACCAGTTGGGTATGCAGAAGAAGACAACAGTGATACAAATTTACCACCGCACAATGAAATCAAGCCAACCTTGGTGCCAAAAGTCAAGCTGCTTAACCGACGTTCAAAAGAAGCAGATCGCAGACCTCGTCGAGGAATTCAGTGGCTTATTTCCAGATGCTTTGCAGCCACTTGGCTCAACAGACAGAATCGAGCACAAGATAGAATTATTGGACCCAACTCCCATCCGACAACAACCATACCGTGTTGGACCCTTCAGAATGAACATTGAATCAGACTTTGGAACTGTAATAAAGCTAGAGGCTAGGAAAGAACCCAAAAACACTGGTATCAAGTATGTTCCGCCAATGCCAGCAGCTTATTGCACACCAGTATATAGCAATACAAGACGCAACAACACTTATCTTCTACTATCAGCTCAAGCATGATAATCATGATTTTCAATTGATGAAAGTATTACCTGTTCTACAAGCAGAAAACTTCATACTATTCTTGAGTTGGGACTGGCCGGACACGTTTCAGCAGCATACGAGTGGAGAGAGGACAAACTTGCACAGAAGACGTTCTCTAAAAGTGAACATTTCTCCATTAAGCACCTACTGGAACCATACATCATCCAAATTGACAATGGTTTTGTGGTAACATTGACAGAATTGCCACCTCAAACAAAGATACATTCACTAACTAAAGTAAGGAAGTTTGCCATGAAAGCCAGCACCACTTCGACACTTCTAATAGTAAAAGCACATATTGTTAATGCACTTATAAATTAAAAACATCACCTTTAAGAAGAGATGCCAAGATCATGTCATCTTCAAGCTGGTTAAAACAAACTTTACCATTGAATAACTAATCATATCCCCTCTGCAGCAAATGAATGGGTCAAAACCGGAGTGGTCAAAACGTCATTGTGAAACCGATGGGAGACGCAATCATGGTGCTCTCGACGAGGCGAGGCGAATGAAATTGGTGAATGAAAGCCCAACAATCCCATGCGCGAGATGCGATGCTCTATTCGTGGTGGATAACAAACAATCCTCCTTTAGAATAAGTAGGAATGGCACAATCCGAAAGATACAAAGACACCCACCACCCTATTGAAATCTCTGGAGGATTTTCAGTCAGTTCACGTCATCCAAGACATCATAGGAGATCACGAGAATATCATACTAGAAGAAAATTTCCATCTTCCACCAGTAACCATATCCGAAATCATGTCTCGAGTAAACGGAGGCGTCAGTGAATTAGCGGAAATCACAAAAGAAGTGGCAAGGATGAAAGCTAGTCAAGAAACACCCCATAAACCCTACATCTTAACAGCTATCACGCACGGACTTAGAAAGTTCTTATCAGTTATATTTGCCCTCGGTAAGGGATTAACAGACGCTGAAAAGGCTGTGGGTGGAGCGGAAGTGAACTAATCTATGCAGTCGGAGATGCAGGAAGCAAACTAATTGACAGTGCTGCTGAAGGCATTGCTAAAATCTTCAACAACTGGGTCATTATCGTCGTGGGACTCATCCTACTCTACTTACTTGCTGTTTAAGTACAGAAGTGAGCTGCAAGCAAAAGAAGCTACTGGAATGAATGTTGAAATGTCGAACATAAATTCCCCCGCAAATCACGACATCAAATCGGATTTGCTACTAATGGGAATAATCAAAGAGTATGTTCGAAAATAATTCGAGAGATGCATATCAAGTATGCCAGAAATAGGCCATAATGATACTGAATGGAAGAAAAAGGAAAAACAATTACAAAGCAAATTCTAAAAGATCAGCCACAGAGCTTCCACCTCGAAGTCTGAAATCCAGAAGAGGCAACAGGCGAAAACAGGAATAAAATTCGGCAAGCCATCTTTCAGCAGCAAAGCACGTCATCAACGGAAGCACAAATGACGGGATGTTGGTAACGGCGACAGAATTGTTAGGGAATATGCCAATCAAACTAGAAGCTTTAATCGATACAGGCAGCCTTATATCCTTTATCGAAAAGGAAATGTGGGAACAATGCAACGTGAAACCATTCATGACAATAGGTGACATGAGAGACTTTGGTACAGTAAAATAAATAACTGGATCCGCTGTGGAGATAGAAGGGACGACAATCCTCCCATTGGCCACAGAAAGTCAAAGTTGGCTCCATGAAGTTTTTGTGTCAAGCAGCGTGGCATGCAGTTGCGCAACAACGGTAAAAATGAACTCTACTAGGTACTCAATGGAAGTCACCACAATTGGAGCACGAACCGGAAAGGTCATTGCCTCAAACACACAGGCAATTTCCATCAGGGAAATTCTTATACCGGACATGCTGCAAAGAAAATTTAATTTTGGCAAAATATTGAAAGTTTGAAAGTCAGAACCTAACATCACTGCCAAAACAACTATCAAATGCTGACATCGAGTCTACAAAAGAAAAAATCTATAGAGATGCGAAAATATACAAACGCAAACAATAAAATATTGAACTTACCGCTAGAGTTGGAATTCACGCTTGAATGAGATCGCCAACCAAGTGACACGCATCAAGTATCTTCACAGACCTTGGGAATGAAACCAACCATCAACCAGGGCGGAACAATACACAAACGATGATTGATGATTGTTTTACTCATTGTCTGGAAAACAAGCAAGAACCCCCAAACCAGCAAGAAAACATATATCTGCAAGACGGCAATTTACCTAATGCAAAGAATTTTGCAACAAAAGTTCTGACAAAATGTACTTTTTGGCTAACACAAACGAAGAATTTATCGCAAACTGCCAGTCAGCAGCAAAGCCAGCATACGATTAGACATCGGAAGCAGACTGAGACGTCACCGCCGACAAGTCATCACCTCCACTAATCCATTAGTTTCTCAGCAGTAGCAGGTGGAACGATACGTTTCAGCATATACGTTGCCGGCTGACACGGGAACATCGTTTTAAGACTCGCAGTATACTAAATACCGGATCATGCAGCTTGCAATTTGTCCAGAGGATTGGATGGACTGATTTGGACTTCAAACTGCTGAAAAAGACGCGATCGACGTGTTGCCACGAAAGACCAGAGGACCAAGGATGGACAACAGACCCCATCGATACGCAAACTTGAAGGTTGGGCTGAATGAGATAGCCCGAAGGGAAATTAACTAACGGGTGGAGAATGAATGTCTCAAGGCCAAGGCTCCAACAGTGGATGAATGGGGAAGTTGCTGTCAACGTTTCAGGAGCCGTCGGAAATGATGCAACACCGAAGTGCGCATTATGCATGGACTGGCTGCAAAACGTGCGAATGGTTACGAGTTGCTGCAGACAGTCTGCATTTTGCGCAGACTGATTACAAACCTTCAGGCAGGCTAGCACCGACCAAAGGTATCCTGAATTGTCGAAGTGTCCTCTGTGCAAAGCGCAATGGCCGAACGAACCGCCAATGGCCATGCAATGAACTTTGTGCCTAGCACACGTATTGTTTTCTATCACGCTAGGGACTCATTTTATTTCAATTAGGATTTTTTTTATTTTATCAACGATTGCGGAGAATCGTTTAGTTTAGGAAAGGGTTGTTAGGCAGCTATATGAAATACGGCCCACCTTCGGCATTATGCTGAAGGTTATTCTTTGTATCTAGCCGCAATTATATAATTAGGATGTTAAATTTTAATATGAAACTAGACATTATGAACTTAGGACACTGTAGTAAAAATCTTTAAAAAACACATTCGATTGCTCCCTATTAAATTCTGAACCCCCAGGGCAGTTTTGTTGGCTCTCGGCTAACAGTCACCAATATACACACACTCCAGCTTCACCAACTTAAAATACAGTCATCAATTCAAAGACAAAAGTGATTTGGAGTGTTTGAAATGCTAAAAGTAGTATTTTGCTAACTTATGAATTCAAGCTACGGAGAAGAATTAACGGAAAAATTCTTCAACATCCTGATTAAAGATGAGACATTCCCAGAAACAACCTTACTACATCGATAACATTGAGCTACTAATTAATATTAGCCTGAAAGGGGCTTGAAATATTGATTTTATCTATTTAACTGAGAATTGGAAATAATTTTAAAAGGAAGTAGAAATTCTTAATAAATTTAACTTAAAATAGGAAAATAGTTAGTTAATTTTGTAAGCAATATCAAAAAACTAATTTGATGCTAACACAATGATGCACGTGGCGTCACGGTATGCATCAATAATAATACCTGATAGATAATAGAGACACTCCTTATCCTTCAGGCAACAAAGATGATGTTACCTGATGAACTGTAGAAAGCCACTAGGCACATATTGTGCATTACGAAATACGAAAAACAGAGAAACGATGGGATGAGCTGGAGTTTTTACAAGATACTTCACTAATTGGTCATTTAAAGTGATAGAAATGACGCGTTCTTTAGAAAAAGTAATAAGATTCTTTTATTACATCTTAACGACCAACCAAATCAAATAAGAGCTTGTAAAAACTCCAGCTTGTCCCGAAACGATAAGGGTCTTTCAAACTGCCTCTGAAGAAGATGACAAATAGTATGCCGAACCCTTAAATGCAAATTCCACGAAACCTCCTTAAAACTAAAAATAATGAAACATTTTTCCCCGTGAGTGTCATTTTTATTGAATTAACATAACTCATTACTGTCAATAAATTCGTTCAAGATAAAAACTAAAGCATTGCATACTTAGGTATACAAATTTAGTTTTGAAGGCAGTTAAAATAAGGGATTTCATTACAACTGGCAGACAAGTGGAATAACAAAAACAAAAAAAAAAGATTAAACAAGCGAGCGAATAAACGAACGAATAAACTCGCTTATGACAGAAGAGCTTGTTTCAAGGCCAAACAAAAGATAACAGTAAATGGACCGTAGCTATGCAACCATTGCAGCTCATACAGCTAAAACACAATAAATGACGAGAAAAAGAAAGCCCCAGAGACTTGGAGGACGAACACGAAAAAGAACAGGCTACGGTCAATAAAGCAGAGAAACTAAACATATTCTACCTATGCAACTAAGTATTTACGGAATCTTGTTAAAGGAGATCGAAAAACAATTTTAGCTCTTAAAAGTGTCCAATTTATACGGATTTGAATTGATTTGAGTTCTTCATCAGAATCCAACTATCTAAGCGATACACGTATGAACATATAAACGACTAGACATCCCTGCTCGTTGTATTTTTGTAGAAAGCACTGTTAGCTTAATTGCTAATTCCTTAAAATCGTAAAATAACGAATATAACAGGGGCAAAATCATGGTCAGCTTGCTTAAACTACGACTAATATTCCTAAATTTTGACTTAGAAGTTTCGAATAATTTTAGTGTGTCACATAAAGTCATCCCATAGGGAATTTCCTATATTTGTTTATTTTTTAGTATTAACTGGGGAGAAATTAGAGAGGTGTTTTATATAGTCTCTCTACTACGCCCCGACCACCCTCTTACAAGGGGAGTCCATCAGGACCCAACGCCTTTCAGATTATTAATTAATTAATTTATTAATTAGGATTACCAGATCTTCAAGTACTAGTTTCGACTCTAAAAAGTGAGTAGCAGATCTGAGATTGAAATGATTAACATCGTTCATTGATTCACATTATAATATTTTTTAGTTGAAAATATTTAAGAAAAAGCTTTTGTTAAGTTTCATAGACTTAGACTAGTAGTAAACGAAGTTGATGATTCGCATAAGGATTTCCAAAATGTAAGTTATTAACTTCTTTTATATTCACAACGTACTGTTCTTGATTAAAAAAATTTGATTATGAAGTTTTTCGCTCCGCTTTTCAAAAATGAAAAGGTGAAGAATGAATGAAATATTTCAAAAAGACGATTTTCAACACTGAAGTGATTAACATCGTATTTTGATACAAACTATACCGCTTCTTGATTTAAAAGTTAAAGGATAAAGTTTACGTTTGGTTTTCTAGAGATGAAACGATAGAAAAAACTAAGCCGATGATTCAAATTACGATTTTCAGCACGAAGGTGATTACAGTCTATTCACGATAAGTGTGCACTCTTTTTTCTTTTACCTATAACTTTTGAAGGAATTCTTCAATCTTTATAAATTTGGTATCAATAGAAAGATATTAGTAAGTGGAACAATTTGAAATCAAAAAATCTTTAAAAGAATTCTAAAAATGAAGATGAAAATGAGTTATAGGTAAAAGAAAAAAGAGTGCACACTTATCGTGAATAAACTTTAATATCGTTTATTGTTACACATTTTATTTTTTCTTGGTTAGAGATTATCCAGAATATACCTAGTTCTGTTTGTGTTTTCAAAGAAAAATGGTTGAAAAATTAATCTGATATTTCAAATGATAATTCTCGACACTGAAGTGATTAAAATTGTTCGTTGTTGCACACTTTACTTTTTCTTGATTAATGAACAAAATATTCAAGGAGACGATTTTTAATACTGAAGTGATTAACATCGTTCATTGATACAAATTATACCGTTTCTTGATTTAAGATATTCAAGAATAGAGTTTAGGTTATTTTTTCGAGAGATGAAAAAGTAGAAAAAACTAAGCGGATGATTCAAATTACGATTTTCAACACTGAAGTGATAAACATCGTTTATTGTTACACATTTTGTTTTTTATTGGTTAAAAAGTATCCAGAATATACCTAGTTCTGTTTGTATTTTCAAAGAAAAATGGCTGAAAACTAATCTGATATTTCAAATGACGATTCTCGACACTGAAGTGATTAACATCGTTCGTTGTTACAAATCTTACTTTTTTTCAGTAAAAAATATTCGAGAATAACTTTTTTTTGTAATTTTTAAACAAAACGGATGGAAAACTGAACAGATAATTAAAGTGACAATTTTCAGTACTTAAGTGATTAACATCGGTCGTTGTTACTAAATTATTGTTCTTTTTTAAAAATACTCAATACTAGTTTACACTGCTTGTTAAAAGAAATTGATGATGAAGTTTTGAAATGGTTGAGAAAGAATGAAATATTTCAAAAGATGTTTTTCAACACTGAATTGAGGCCCATTGTCAAATTAAGAAAGCAAAGATTAAAAGTATTTAAGATAACCTTTGAAAATATGATCTCATCAAGAAGACTATAAAAAATAAAAACATTTAGCTCTATTCACTCCTCACTCTTTGAATGTCTCTTCAACAATGAATACCAACGCGCTCTTTTTCATGAATAAAACTGAAAACTCTGTGAAAGTATTCAGAATATTAGTAAACGAAAAGAACAGAAACAGAATATGGTAAACAAGAAAATCAAAACTCACAATCAGTATTTTCAAAAGCACTTTTTAAAACGCTTCTTTGCTCGGGGAATTCTATCTTGTTGGTTACAAAATGAAATTTGAATGTTCGTTAAAAGAAATTACAAAGCCTTCCTGAAAATTAGTTATAGAATAAATGAACAGCTCTTATTCAAAGTCTACCACCATGGTCGAAATCTATTTATATTGAGAATTAAGCTTATTTCCTCGTTTTCCGAGAATTTGGAGTTCGGGCGAGATAGTCGATTTTCTCAAATTTAATCGGATATTTCAATTTGGCTCGGGTTTATAGACCTCCTGGCTATATTATGAGCCTAATAGATCATTTTTGAACTTTTGGATCCTCAGATCCTAAGGTCTTAAGTCTTAAGTCTCATGTTAAAAGTCAGAGTTAAAGTTCTACTCTTCCAACCTACTTTAGAGCACTTACAAATCGATTGTGGTTTCTAAATTTCTCAGCGGATTTCCCTTTTTTCTCAAATATTACGGCCATGATTTTAGAATACCTTAAAAATACTCACCTTGTTGATACGTTTATTGCTCACTTGCTTTAGATTAAACAAAAGCAAAATATTTCAAACATTATTAACAATTTCGACGGCCGGGTAACTGTTCCGTCGGCCAGATGACTGTTCCGACGGCCTATTTTGCGCCGGCCGGATAACATTTCCGCCAGCTGGACGGCTATTCCGCCGACCAATTAGGCTGCCCACATCCCCTCTGATAAGTTTTGATATAGGGGATGCGAATCAGGCTCATAAAACCGCTCCGAACTTAGCAAAAAATCTGCTAACCAAAAAAAGAGTTGAATGATAGAGAACTTTGATTGACAGTTTGTCGTCTTTTGTTATCTTGAGAGTTTTGTTTGCTAATTCAATTAATTTCGATAGACAAAAAGAAATAGAGGAGAAAGAGAGATTTCTAGCCATATGTTCTTTTTATTTGAATCCTTATTTGATTTCTATTTACGTCATCAAATAACTCAAACAATACACATCGAGTTTTTTGAAAAATACAAGTCCCCAAAATTCTGCAAAATACATAGCTATTCGGTAATTTTCTTGGAAGCGATATCAGAGCCTGATTCGCATCCCCTATATCAAAACTAATTTGGGGATGCATGCAGCCTACCGACCAATCAACTATTTCGACGGCAGAATTTCTGGTGAATTCTGACTCTGAACCCCCCCCCTGATACTTATACCGACTAAGGAGGCACCAACCATTTTAGTCCTCTGGATGTGGGGAGTTGTAGGGGTTCGAAATACAGTTTTTACGTCAAAATCTTGGCTGAATCCAGGAATCCGGGACATTGAAAAATAATAACTTGCCTCGGTCATGTTTTTCATGGCTTCTTGACACAAAATATCTACGAGCAAAAGAAATCAGTGGTTTTACCAGGAAAGACAGTAAAAAGCAAGTACTATAAATATGTAACTTTCCATGGGAAAAGGATCACTTATATTTTCTCCTTCGATAGTAAAATTATATGATATAAATCAGAGGTAATATTCCTTAAAGATAATAGAACATTAACTTAGAGAGCCAGTGCATTTGTACCATACCAGAGCACGAATGTAATGTCAATCGAATAGAATCGAACAGTAATGTAATGTAATCGAACAATAATTGAATACAGTCAAACTTAATCGAAGCAATTGAACGACAAACCCTTGGTAATATTCAATTACAATTTGATTGCATTTGACAATCGAATTACAATTGTTCGATTGTGTTCAATTGATATGGCGTTCGATTCGTTCGATTGACACCACATTTAAAAAATCATGTATAGATAATGTGTAAGATATGCCATTAATCACTAATATCTTGGAAATATTGTACTCAGAGCTAGACCCAACTTCACTACTTAGACCCTTGGCGAGATACTTACACTTACGTTAGCCGTTATTCATGTTGCGCTAGTTAACGTACGTTTGTCATTCAACCCAAGAGTCAACCTCCCGCCAAAAAGTCGTCTGTTAAGGTATATGGAGTTTTCCGTGCCAAAATAACACGTGCAGTTGGAATTCGGAAAACAACATTTTGGACGAAAAGGTATCTAAAGACCCTCAGACTAACGTAACCCTGCCTGTGAGATCCATCTGTGGTGCAACCAAAAATGACGAAGGTAAATGTTCGATAGAGACTGTACCACCACTCCACCCTGATGAATTGTCCTTCCCCTGCACCTTCGAGAACAATATTCGAATGCGTGATTAGGGAGTGGTCAGAAAGTATCTACTAGGGTGGGGTGGAGGATTTCAGGGGGGAGTTCGAAATTTTTTTTGAGGTTTTAAGGGGATAGTTTAGGTGTGAACTTATTTTTTTGGGCGAAAACGTTTAGAACATCCCAGACTTAGTCAAAAATTAGAAGAAAATGAATTTGCTAATCAGAAACGTCTCTATTGTTTATTAACCGTATTAATTATTCGTAAAACGTCCTTTTAGAAATGGCGTCTTTTGCATAAACAAAGACCGCCATCTTTGTTTATGCAAAAGGCGCCATTTTTAACAAAATACTGCGATACAAAAAGCTCAATTTCAAGCAGTTTAGAGCTGTTTTCTTTCTAAAAAGAAAGCCCTATAGCAGTGTTTTTAATCCGAAACTTTATATCGCTGCTTTAGCCGCAATCTTTACTGTTATGTTTTATTTTTGCCGAAGAACGTTGAATCTCTTAAAATCCAGAGTAGAAGTTTCAGTGTCGATTTGTTAGGTTTTTTACATGTTTTTAAAGAGAAAGAGAACGCAAGAACGCGAAAGATATCAATTCCTCGCTATTGGATTTACATAAACCATTCGTAAGGTAATTGGCCAACAAAGGAAAGAGTAAACAAACCATTAGCTCAGCGAGAGGAGAATACACTCTCCGTTCTCTTTCTATTTCTATTTCGACTGGGGGGAGGGTGCGTTATTATTTTCACTTTTAAATTGCTCAGTAGTCCAAGCTGGAAACTTTTGATAGAACCAAATAGGTTTATGGAAATAAGATAATCAATGAACAGCACCTAGACATTGAACCAATTCTTTAAAAAAACACGGTTGAGTGGAATCAGGACTTTGCTACTCACTATCAAACGGATAATATTGTTTTTGTTTTTCTAGACTTACGAGGAAATCAATAACACCAATTTAAACATCTAGCATACATAGAAGATCTAGTTTAAAATTTACCATCAGGTGAGTATGAATCACCAAGACGACCCATTACAATATATTCCTTACTTGACTCACGAATTTGATGAATCCACAATTCGTTCTTTTTCTTATACAGTACCTTAGATTGACCCCATTGGGGACCTCTCGTATCATAAATCTTATAAGATACTCCATGAATACGGAAATAATCCCATTTACTGGATTCTGCTTTCAGAACTTTTAATTAAAGTGTTCAAAGTTAAATATGGCTACGAAACCAAACCGTCATTAGGGTTTTTTGAACAAGAAGTTCCTTCGACACGAGCATATCCAAACAATTGACTAAAAGGTTTAGACACACAAAGTGGAATTTTTAATAAATTTTCATTTCCATGTCCGTAAGAAGAACCACCCAGATCTCCATAATTGATAGTTCGGCGACGAGAATGATGATGCTACCGATAGAAACACATGTGTTGATAACAAAGAGACATCGCCAAGACATTATTGAAGCCGTCCACCGACATCCAACAGGAGGACCTTTCGGCGTAGAAATGATATTAAAAAAACAGGGTAATCATACTTTTGGCCGGGATTGTACCAGGACGTGGTGAAATACATCGATATGCCCCGGTTGCAGAGAAGAACACAAGAGAAAATCATTGAAGCTAGCTTGTAAACCATCCCTTGCACCCTGTCCTGGCAGGAACTCACAGTTGACATACTCGGTCCATTCAAGATGACCCTTACTGGTATTAAATACATCCTATTCTTTGTTGATAGATTCACTGCCTGGTCAGAAGCTTTTTGCATTCCAAGCTGTGAAACACCAGTTTTGGCCCAGATCATGGTGGATGAGATAATCACAAGACACGGCATGTCTAGAAGTATACTATGTGATAACGACCCAAATTTTGTATCCCTATTGATGAAGGAGGTATGCCGAATACTGGGAATGGAGAAGACAACCGCCACACCTTATCGCTGTCAAACAAATGGAATTTGCGAGTGTCTCCACCGCTCAACGTTGCCTAGCACAGTACATAGACAAGCATCAAGACGACTGGAACAAGTACCTGCTCGTGATACTTTTTGCATACCGCACCTCTCTGAATACCTCACGCAGATTCACTCCATTCTTCCTTAATTATGGGTACGAGGCTAATTTACCCGTGAACGTTGAACTAAAAAATAACGACACTGATTTCATGGATCTCCCGACGTACACTCAATGGCTTAAGAAGATATTTGCTGAATTTTGGGAGAAATCTAAAAGGAACCTAGAAAGCTCACAACTGGTAAACCCTGAGGTACCATACAAGGAATGAGACCTCGTGCTCATTAAGAACAAAAGAAGAGTCAAAGGAAAATCGTTCAAACTCATGCAGATCTGTTCAGGTACGTACACGATCACTAGATGTAAACACTCAATCTACTCAATAGTGATTAAAGGAAAAGAGCAGTGGGTTCACTATGATAGAATCAAGAGACACACAAGAACGCTGGAAGTTGAGCCTGATTCAGACAAAAAAATGACAAGAGTGATGCACCAACTTTCTTCGACACACCTGTATTACGTCCAGCCAACGATGAACCAACAGCACCTGAAAAGGTTCGCCAACAACTAAAAACAGCGAGAACCACTCCTACTTATCAGGGTGAGCTACTTAATGGTCAGTATATTGTTGAAAAAATTGTAGCACACAAACAATGTGGGCGTGGCTATAAATATCAGTTACGATGGAAAGGCTTTCCTAGTGATGATGGCAGCTGGGACCCGAGTAAAAATATCAATCGGGACCTCATCAAGGAATACTGGGAGAGATCAGGCACTCGACCTAGAACAAGCTCAGTAAACTCATTATCTACAGTCGTCCTCTACATGCTATTCATCTTATTGAAGTGTGTTGGTGCCGCTCAAAACAACTCAAAGACGCTTGACTACTCTACGATTGTACTGTGGTAAAGCCAGTCGGTATCTTCGAATATCCATCCTTGAAAGATTGTGACCACAATATGGAGGGAGGCAAAGATGACATGTTCACTATCAATGCTTACATTTTGAAGTGTTGTGAGGTTGATGATGATAAATAGTAATCAATAATGAATAATGCAAAAAAGGTTGGGACTGAGCCAACACGGTGTTAATGAACTGAAAGATGAATAGACATCGATAAAGTGGGGCTCAGGCCCATGAGCTCAGACCTCTGAATAGAAGACGAAAGATTGAAGGAGGAGGCCTTGAAAGAAGACTATCGTTAATTACATGCCAGAGCTACTAATTTATTTGATATTATTTATGTTACGCTTATTTGAAATTTATTGCTTAATTGGAGAAACAGAATTGATGTTGATTGAAATCTATTAGGGTACCTTTACTACGGTTCCATAGACTTAACCCAAAGAAGGGATACCCTGATCGGAGGAGCAGATAAGTGATCTGAGAGACCCCCTCAATAACTAAAGGCTCACCCCAATTGCCTAACTTCCCTTCGTCACACTGAAGGTGAACCAGAAGAACTCGCTTTGCAAGAATCAAAGAGCCAAAAGGAGGGAGCTACATTACACCAAGGAATAAGAGCAGTAGAAGATTGTAGTAGAATACTACTTAATTACACCACAGAAACTGTTGATTGGTAGTTTGGTTGATTTCAGATTAATAAGGATACGTTATTTTAAAAAGGACATAATCGATTTTACATCAGGGAATATCAAAAACTATCAAAACCAAAGTTTTACACAAAATCAAATATTTAGAGTTAATCGAGGAGAATAATATAAACATTAAATCTTTGCTTTGCATCAATTATTCAAGGCCTGAAGGAACGTTGGAAAGAACTGTTATAAGCAAGCATCTTTGATTACATTTGATTCAAGTCGAACAAGATACGAACACTTGCATAATTAAAAGATTTACGGCGGTTGGAGGAGAAACAAACTTTTCATTGAAGTGACATCAAACAAAAGTTGAATGCGTAAATATAAATCAGGAAAGTGCAATAACTACTGGTAATACTTTTATTACTTATGAATTATTTAACCGATAAATCTGAAGAACGAGATGAGGAGCTGTGAAAGAAAAACAAGATGGCAAACGTAAGGAAGACTCGATGACAGGCTGGTGCCAATCGACAGAACAACACCAAGAATGCCAACTCCGCTGCGTCGAGGAGATAGAGACATCCTCGACACCTCGTCAAGTGACGAACACATTTACGAAGAGCCATACTCAACCAGTTCGAACGACAGCATTGCCTTAAGTGGAAACTGAAAAGCAGTAACCCACGTTTTCAAGATGAATTGACACCAAGTGACTTTAGACAAAATACCTCAATTCAACGGGACGAGTAACGACGTCTATGTGTATATAAAAATTAAAATAAACTATATAAAAAAGAAAGAAAATAAAATAAAAAAAGTAATAAAAAAGAGATAAGACGTTGTCAAAAGAATTAAAGAAATCTGCTTGAAATGTCAAAGTTTATGATATATTGTTTGACGGATTTATTGAAGCATAATTCAGATTATTAAGTGCAGGTTTCTTTGAGTTCTTCGTTTAGCACATTATTCCACATAACAGGACCTCTGTATACACCTTCCCGAGTTTATTTCGACTTTTTGAAAAACACTATTCCAAAAACATGCTCTACTTCCTTTTAATTTAGAAAGATTCTATACGAAATACAAAATCAACAAAAAAATCAACAAAATTATGTTAAAAGCTCTTCCGGTTCTTAAGACATTTCAATTTTAAAGTTTTTTCTTAAACAAAAGTATCCCATGGAAACGGAATAGAAACGATGCCCGGTAGGATACAATATCTTTTAAGAGAGGTTCGACCGTAAAAACAAAGGAATTAAGCCATAAAAAGGCCATAAAAAAGGAACGGAAAATGATTTAAATGTCAAATTTTGAAAATGACTTTGTATCGCCAAAAGCCTCAAAAGTATCAAGTTCTCGTTTCAAACTGGAAAGGTAGAAAAAAATCGATAAACTTGGGAAAGGTGTATTTGATCGCAAATCTTTTTACGGCTATTTCGCGCATTGTATCTTAAAAGCATTATTTGATTACCTTGTTTGGTATATGTGTGAAATTGTCGGAAATTGATCTGAAAACGCCTTTGGGCAAGTCTTTCTTATGACACTACACATGAAAGATATTGTTTGCAGGATATTTAATTGGTAAATATTAAGTGCGCCCAGTTCTTTAAAGCGATGACTAATCGGGGCAATATTTTTACACCAAACATAATTCGTAATGCATGTTTTTGTTTACTATAATTTTTTTTAAGATTAGATTCGAAGGTACTACCCCATATTATGTTACAATAATTTAGATAGCTATGAATAAACGCAAAATAAAGTTTTTTTTGAGATTCTATTTTTAGAACCTGTTTAGCTTTGTATATGATACCAATGTTTTTAGAAATTTTATTCTCAATGCTTGATATATGTTTAATCAAGTTTAACGATTTGTCAATTACTACTCCAAGGAAAGTTGTATCATGCACAAGTTTTATGTGAGTATTATTTATGAAGAGGGATGGTAACCTTAGAGGTAGGTCATCAACATTGCCGATCAACTGACCAAAAAGTACCAAAAAAATTATTGCTCTGGTAGATACCGGTTCTTGTCTTTACTTATTGCATAAAGGAATTTGGGATAAGGCTGAAATCGCTCCGTTCCTGACCAACAATAAAGGGACTATATTGACATCCGTTTCTTGAGGTATCCTTGAAATTATCCCGTAAAATACCGAGGGAGAAATACATAGCTGTACTATTTAAAATTCGATACCAACTATCATAAACGAGATACCGATATGGCAAAACTATACCACATTACTACTGGGTCACCAATATATACACACTCTAACTCACCAACTTAAAATAGAGAGTCATCAATCCAAAGAAAAAAGTGATTTGGAGTGTTTAAAATGCTAAAAGTAGTATTTTGCCAACTTATGAATTCAAGCTACGGAGAAGAATTCGCAGAAAAAGTCTTCAACATCCTGATTAGAGATGAAACACCCCCGAAACAACCTTACTACATCGATAACCTTGAGCTACTAATTAATATTGGCCTGAAAGTGGGTAATATATTGAAATACTTATTCTATCTAATTTAACTTCAGCCATTTAAGGTTATAGGCATGCACTAAATTTACTCCGGCCACACCTTTAAAGCGACCACTTAGTGCTCTCCTTACGCGCAATGGCGTCTTCCACCCTACATCGAACAGCAACTAAACAAGTGCTCTTCAGCCCTTCTGAACTTTAGTGTTATTTCGGTAGTGATTGGTGGCTGACCAGCTCAGTTGTAAGTATCCTTATATTTATAGTTAGTATTGTAGAGCATTGTTATTGTTAAATATTCTGAATGCATTGTAACTGCAAAGTCATACATCACTGTCTGTAGATATAGTTAGGTACCCCACCGAGATTATAAGCCCGTCCTTTTCATAGTCTGGTCGTACTCACCGACTGGGTCTCATTCGTTTGATAGGCCGTCACTCGAATAAGGCTCCAGCACAACTGTCAAGAATACGAAATGATGTTCATATACCAGACATTTATTTTAGTGTGTATTGACGAGATACTAAGGCCACATCTACTAGTGACTTTTACACACATCTGGAAACGGATGTTGAAAAGAAATCCACATGGTATAACAATCATTTTTAGTTGAAATAAATACTTTAGTGACGAGGACGTCACTTATGGCTTAGAAATGCATTGGGAAAACATCATTCTCATCCCAAAACAAAAATCTGCATTATCCACTCACGTTCAACGTGCTGACGCAGGAAAAGACCATGAAAAGACCTTCTATATATTGAATAGATTTACGCATGAAGATCATTGAAGAAAAAGGACTGTAACGCCGCTAGCCCAAGCGTGACCAACATGTTTACAAACCACTGATGCACTGAGATAATCGAGAAAAAAACAAGAAACTGATTCAATTCACGCAAAACACTGAAAGATTTATGGGCTGGGATCGAAGAGGAAGCAACCCTGACCACATAAATAGACACGGATAATTTAAACCAACGTGACTATTGATCCCAGGCTCTAAATCCAGTTCTCTAAATACTCACAGAACTAAAAATTGTAAATATCGGAATCAGAAAATCAATAGGGAGTCGGAAAAGGCTGGAGAGATGGAGACTTACGACCTGTTACTACTAAAAAATAGACTTGTTACTGATTTAGATCTAGAGCTAAACTTCCATAACATCAATCTCTGAAATAATATTGTGTTATCGACTTTTCAGACAATTATGTTAAGGATCAGTTAAATGGAATTGGAGATTGTTGAGAATTTAGTATAACTAGTATATGTTAGTGATCAATTTCATGTAAATATAAAATTCATTCGATAGAATTATTGAGAATTCGTATAGTCCCTATCTTTCTTAAATTGTACTCCTTCCGGCTAACTGTGCTTCGAGATTTAGTTAGACTGTCTGGTAGAGTTCCACAGCTAAATCTCCGTGTGCGACATTATGTGTTCTTTCTTTTGTTCTGTATAGTTTGTTTTCTAGTGAGAAAGGGGTTTATATCTCCTGCACACGATCTTTGGTGGTGTCTGCCGATGAAATACAGTAGAGCACACATGCGTTCCAGGGTTTAAGTTTCCCTGTGAGATTTTTTTTAGCTGACGTCATTTCTTGTGATGCAAGAACTGGACGTCATCATGGAATCCGGGGATAGCCACGCCACAAACATGATCAGTTCCCAGATCTGGTAGGTAAACCTCTTAGACTCAATGGTATTGTACTAAAGTTCCTGCGGCCACTCCTTTCCCCATCTACCATTCCGAACAAGAACAGGTAACCTTGATTAGTAAGAAATATTTTTTGGGTCAGACGAGAAAAGAACATCGCAGACAGCCGTCAAGGTTACCCCCAAAACAGTGTCAAGAGGCCTATAGGAATAGGATAGCGTTGGGAAATCATCTGTATAATGTTAACCCCTCACTTTTTTACAAGTCACATGGACGACCATTTCGTATGTAAGTGGTTGGTTACGAAGCATCTATCTTTTAATCACTTCACTTTAAAAATTATCCAAGCGTATTTGGAGGGTAAGCAAGATAATATCCATCAGTCATTAACGCACTCCCATTGTCCATACAAACAAATGTACTATCACTCAGAAGAAAGGCCTAAGTCTCTGGTCGTTTAGATCAAGTTCGAGTTTCATCGCCTAGGGAGATATAAAGCATACAAAATAGGTGATTAAATGCTCAATCCGTCACTTAAGGTAGGGGGCGCTATACAGAGAGAAGAAGCAGATAAATCCTATCAGCTAGATAATGGTCTGATACTGGAAATTACAGCTAGAAAAACAGAGAGTAAGTGGTGGAAAGGCCGAAGCATGGTTTATCGATACACTGACGTAGATATCGAGGACTTGGTTGAGGGGAAATTTAAATGTCGGTCCAGAAAAGAACACGGGCGTGTCATTCAGTGTCCAAAGACAGTAATTTTTGAAATGAGCGGTGAGTAACAGCAACGGGAAGCCTTCAAAAAGATTGCGGAAGAATTTTCCTGAAAAAGTAAAAAGGACCAACAACTACTACTAGAAGGTCACCTCGCAGTGACTGTCGACACAAATGTTTAGTCATTTTAGAGCGGTTTGGCATCAGGTTTGCTGAATAAATAAAAACATAAAAAGCTTTCAAAATTGGGCATTGAAAAACTTTCCATCAAAATTCACAAAGCTTAATGTCGGACGAAAAGGGCGAGGTACCTAAAAGTATAGGCGACGCAGTGGTAAGTTACAAATGTAGCATCGTTACTGATTATAAATTTCATTATTATTATTATTATACAGATTTACAAGCTAGGCTCACGATGGGCCTCTAACCGATCTTCTTTCACATTCCTCTTGTAACAAATTTTTGTGGGTGGTTTTTCCATGCATCATTCAGTTTCTCTTTAAACGACTTAATCGATTGTGCGGATACAACTTCTCTTGGTAGTTTATTCCACGTTGGCACACATCTATAGTAAAACGATTTAGTTTGGGGTCCATTGAAGCCGTCATTAGCAAAGTTTGGTAAAAGCTCTTTGGAATGTCTTCGTTTAGGACGTGCACGGCTGATTAGTTTTGAAGGTATAGTATCTTTGTCGTAAAAGGAAAGATGTTTATAGACCTGCACCATATCACAAAACTGTCTCCGAAATTCGAGGGTTGGTAATCCAAGCCTTTTTAGCCTTTCACTGTACGGGAGGTGTCGATATATTGGGATAAGTTTTGAAGCTCGTCTTTGGACTCCCTCGAGCATGTTCACATGTTTGCGTAGTTTGGGTGACCAGACTGACTGCGCGTACTCAAGGTGCGGCCTCACAAAGGCGGAGTATAGTGTCGTTATGGTCTTTGGAGTAAGATTATTAAACCCCCTTCTGATAATACCAAGTGTCGAATTCGCTTTGTTTACCTGTTTGGCTATATGTTCTTCAAACATCAGCTCAGCATCCACCAAAACTCCCAAGTCTTTCTCCTCGAAAACATGCTCCAGTTGATTACCAGCGAGAGAATAAGGATGTGCGTGCTTTATGTTAGCTAGTTTGCCAAGTGTTAAAACATGACATTTATCGGGATGGAACTTTAAGAGCCAATCTTTAGACCATTCATTCAATGTGTCTACATCCTTCTGAATGACAAGAGAATCATTGATGGAATTGACCTCTTTGAATATCTTCGTGTCATCTGCAAAAAGTAATAGGTCGGAAACAACTTTGTCAGGAAGATCGTTTATATACAGCACAAAAAGTAGAGGTCCTAATACACTTCCTTGTGGTATACCGCTGATTACATCGTCTAGCTTTGAGTGAGATTGGTTCACTTTCACTAGTTGCTTTCGTCCCTTGAGAAAAGATGTTATCCAATTTTTGGTTGTTCCGGTGATTCCATATCCTTCTAACTTTTTGCAAAGTCGGCGATGGGGCACGGTATCAAACGCTTTCGCGAAATCGAAATATATGCAGTCGACGACTTTACCTTCCGACATACTTTCACAGCATTTGTCTATATACATCAGTAGTTGAGTGACAGTAGAACGTCTGCTGATGAAGCCGTATTGCTTTTTGGATAGCAACTTTAGGTTTGTAAGGTATCTTTTGATATGCTCTCTTAAGATTGACTCCATTAGTTTACAAACTACTGATGTTAGACTCACTGGTCTATAGTTGACTGCTAGATTATGAGCACCTTTGTTTTTGTAAATAGGAGTAACGTGGGCAAGTTTCCAATCCTCAGGTAATTCTCCTTCAGTCAAGGTCTTGTTCATTATACGGGAAAGAGGTTCTGCGATCTCGTCTACAAGCTCTTTTAGCATTTTCGGGTGGATTTCATCGGGACCGAGTGATTTATTGGTATCAAGCTCCTTAATTTTCTTAGATAGCATTTCCTTGGTTATGACGATATCGTCAATAATTTCCTCGGTCCTGCTTGGAAAATCAGGGACTTCACCTTCTGGTTCATTAGTGAAAACACTGCAGAACTGTTTTTGGAGAATATTCGCCTTTTCATTATCTTCGTGCCGCAGGGATGATTTATCTTTTGGTGTTTCTAGAAGAGAGGAAACTCCGCTAGCAGATTTCATCTTACTTCGCACGTGTGACCAGAAAACTTTCGGATTGGACTTGGCTTTGTTGCAAATGTTTTGTTCGTAGTTTCGACGAGCTCTTGTCATCATGCGATTCACTCTGTTTCTTGTTGTTATGTAGATTTGACGGTTGCGTCTTTTTTCAATGGGGCAAACCGATCTAGCCCATTTCCTGTGTAGTCGTCGTTTTTCACTTACTTCTATCTGTAGGTCTCTTCCTATTGGTATCGATCCTTTTCTTCTCCAACTCTGACGATCAATCTCTTTCAATGGCACATAAAGATTCCTAAGCTCCAACAGCTTACTTTTGAATAGATTCCAAGTTTCCTCTATTGGCATTTGATCTATGCCTTCAAGAAACTCTCTAGACCATACACTAGCTTCTTGTTTCATGGTGGCGTAGTCTCCCAGGTTATACGCATAACGTTTTGAGTTTGATTTGCGCTCAGTGTAAGCTGTGAAGTTGAAAGCTAGAACATTATGGTCGCTTCTTCCAAGCGGGCTTAGGTACTGTAGATCACGAACTTGATTCTTTTCATCTGTAAAGATTAAATCGATGGTCGACGGATCATCAGATCCACGGCATCTTGTCGGCTCATCGACATGTTGGTGTAAGAAAGAATCACGCACCGCATCCAGAAATTGTTCTTCCTTACTCTCCTCGTTATGGGGTGTGGTCCAATTCTCCCAATTGATTGTTGGATAGTTAAAATCACCAATGAGGATTTTATGAGAGTACTTCTTGTCCAGAGAGATGGATTTAACAAGAGAATTCAGCTTGGTATTGTTTTCGTCAGACGATCTGGTTTTTGTAGGGCTACGATAAAGACAAGCAAACACCAACAGATCTTTATCTGCAAGACGAACTTCGATAGTGCAAGCTTCTTCAAATTCAACTGTTGAAGACCTGACAATTAAATGCTTGATGGAGTTATGCGATAATATGATGATACCACGTCCCTTGTTAGTGTCAACATTTGTTTGATTAACGAGCGTGTACTCCCCAAATTCGTATTCGTGTAGATGTTTCAGCTGGCCTACTTTCGTTTTCACTTCACATATTGCAATCAGATGAGGTTTTTCTTTCTGTACATGGGTTTGTAATTCAATTAATTTTCCAGATGTAAATTGATCGGCGTTAGCATAGAGAATTCTTATGTCTTTTTGAACTTTAATATTGTTGGTAGATGTGATATTAGCTTGTTGTGTCCTTTGATTTTTTGGTATGTTTTTGGTTTTGCTTCTTACTTCTTTTACGGTTTTTTTTGTTTTTTGTTTTTCTTTTGTTGAATTTATTGTTGATTTGGGCCGTTGGTCTTTACCCTCTTGAGGCGGAAGCCGTTTTTTGATGACCCACGGACTCGCCAGACTTCATCTGTTTCACTTTGATTTCTTTCCTTGGCTTCCTGCAGAAGGTCTTTGAAGTCCTTCCTTTGAGTGGGGGTTAGATCTTCACAAATGCTGACACCTTTGTATTTGGCATTCCCTTTCAAGACATGTAGATTTCCAAATAGGCTTTCTTTTTCTTTTTCGCTCTTAAAGGTAACAAGTATTGGTCTACTCTTGTCGTCAGCTTTAGATCCGAGTCTCATCATATGTTTGGTGTTGATTTTCACACGAAGATTTTCGATAAGTTCTTTCACCCAATCCTCATCCTCCTTGTTAGGATCCTCTGTCGATTCTTTGACACCATGGATTATAATGTTATTCGATCGTCTAGATTTATCCTTCTCCTCCGCTGCTTCCTCTTCATGTACTTGTTTGACTGCAGTTTTTATGTTGTCATTTGAGGGAGCAGATGTTCCAGCAGAAGCGACTGCAGCGTACGATTTTTTGTGCTCCTCCTTAATGGTGGACAGTATTTCGGTGCGAAAGTCTTCTAACTTCTTTTCGAGCTTATTCTCGACATATTCTACAGTATGGAAGGCTGGATCATCTGATAACTTCTTCTTTAGTTGTGAAAGCTCTTCTTTTTGTGTTTCTACGATTTCGAGTAGATGATGTTCATTTGTCTTTAGTTTCTTTATTGTATTCTCGTTTTCTTTGATTGTTTCTTTCAGTTTCGATAGCTCTGCCGCTGTTTTTAAAGAAGGTTGAGATCTAGGGATCAAGGCCAGCAAATCCTTTGACACCGACACACAGTTCTGACATACAAAGTTACAATGTATTCTTCGGTCGTCGTTAAAAGCAGTTATCATATACGCTGGTAGCCTCGAACATAGATAGTGAACTAGTCTGTTACATTTTGAACATGCCAGGGTGTCCTCATTCTTGTCATCTGCACATGCGTTGCCGGTACAAAGTAGGTTAGGTGTGTTTCTTTGTCGGTTGGACGTCATTTGTGATGTATCAGGATGCTGGTAGAGTGTTTGATGGTGGAATAGAGTGTATTTTTGAGCGATTTTTATAGATTTTTCAGAAAAATTCAGATTTTGTTGAATTTGACTGTCGCTGCAAAAAGACCTCTTCACTCAACTTTAATTGACGTCAAATAAATTCAGATTTTAGGGTATGAAACTAAATGGGAAGTGTTATCAGCATACTTCCCAGTGACCACTAAAAGAAACAACATGACTCTCTTTCTAAGAGTAGGTAGGAACCTGCTGGCGTGATCTAGGTCCATTAATTGTACTGATTTTAAGAAACATAGTAGCCGAATCGGAATGCGCGTTAGAATAACTAATTAAGATACAGGGTAGCCCGAGTGGGTCAGGATCTATTGCTGAAGGTATTGGTATGGGATTGGCTTCAGTTCTGAAAGCTGCAGGGTATACAGGTGATAAGGTTATTTCGAGTTTAGGTCGTGCTACCAAGGATACCATTAGTGGCGTCGCAGGTGGTGGTGAAAAAATAATTAAAACCATTGAGGAATCCGGGGGGAAGCTCAAAACATCGACAGGTACAGCAGTAAAAGATAGTCTAAAGGGAGTCTCTTTTGTATTCAAGGAAATATTTGGTGGAATAGCCGGAATGATCATTTGGGCTATACTGCTTCTGTTAGGGGTGTATGTTTTTTACCTTTTTTAAATTTGCGGCTGTAGGACATGTGGAAACTGTCTGAGATCTGCTGTCTCGGAAAGGTTGTTACAGGGTGATAAGACGAGGGTATATAATGTACCACGCACGCTCCATGAAGGAATGACACAGCCCTTTACAGCTCTTAGACCCGTACCTGAACCACTGGTGCCAAGATAGAATAAGGTGAACAACCTAAGACGACGAAAGCACTTAAATCATGAACGGCTGAATATAGCCTGGAATCTATTAGACGAGCAAACGCTTTACATAGAAACACTGTAATGTGTACGTTTTTATTTTATTGTGGTTTATTTGATGGTTAAATGGCTTATATATACGAATGAGTTGATGCGGTTTAACTGATGTGTACTTAAATGCAAATATGTAGAAATAGGTTAACAAATGTGCATTGTTGATTTTGTCCAGTGACCACTGACGAACAGTGCACGGCCCAGTAGTTAAACGGTGTTTGACACCTGCTGTTCTCGGAAAGATTAATTTTAATCCGTTTGTAATAATCGCACAGTTGACTTCTTCTTACAGTTTCCTCATACGTTTTGAGAAAGAAGAAAAGAAGTTCTAGGGAAATGTTGTTTTTCTGTTGTTGTTTTTTTCATTTGTTTTCGCAATATAATGGTGTTTTTCCGTCTGCAACCGATTTTCGTTGGTGTCCACCGACGAGCGCACCTACTGGGAAACGGAACATTCCAGGGTTTTAACTGCCCAGTGAATTTTTTTCGTCAAATGTCACCACTTGTAATGCAAGCACCATACGACATTGCAGAGTCTGAGGAGGACCATACGTCGGACATCATTGGCTCCTTGACTTGGGAGGCAAACCTCCTAGAGTCAAGGGTCATGGTTTACGAAGAACTCCTCATCTTCCTCCTTGCCCAAATGTACGACACTACCGAGTATGAGGTGCAGCGAGTATTGCTCAAGATCTTGTCAGATCGCGTAGATATGGCGGTAGTCACTGCCTGGGTCCTGACCGATAGGTTAGACACCAGAATGTTTCGTGAAGTCCTTCTACGAATGCAGCAGAGTGCTTCGGGTGTCTTTAATTTGGATGGAAATGCGCCGTATCCTTATCACGGAAGATGTCCCGATCCAATGGATATGGTCCACTAAGGGGTCCATGCACTCTACCTGAAATGAAACATACGTTTTCGAGTTTATTATTTTTAGAATTAAGAAAAGAAATCAAGAAAATATAAAATAAAAACAACAGCTAAGTATATTTAAAAGAAGGGAAGTTTTTCATTTTTAAGCCGTCTTAGCCACAGGAAATGTTTTTTTATTATTATTGTTTTTTTTATCACTTTCACATTCTTTTATATATTTAAAGTAGGTACAGGCACGTACACAAGCCATGCCACAATGAATAGACACCTCAATGTGAAAATTACAGGGGGGAGGAGAATTTTTTATGGCTTGCGCGTGTGTCTGAAACTAAGAATATGTAGACGAAGAAGAAGATGCAGACAAAGACAAAGACAAAGGTATGCCAACCCATATAAACGTGAAACTCCCAGAACCCTCCAATAACTCAACCATCACCCTCGACCCAATGGCTTATCTAACCCCCTTACGCTATTGATGATTCTGATGGATGGATTGACGGGGGATATAAGCCCTGGTGCACTTAAAAAATAAAAGTACTTTCTGGCATGTATGCGAAACGTATGTCGATTAGCATAATCCCTCCATTTTACAAGTATTCTATAAAGAAATTCAAAATTTGGTCTTAAGCTGTGAGGCTTGCAACAGAAAACAGAATCCCAAGAAAAGTAATCTTCAACTCATGACCATCCCCTGTTCGGAAACACTGTCGGCGTGTGCCATTGATGTTTTGGGTACAATCAGAGACAATAGGTATATAGTAGTTTTCACAGAAACTTATACAAAGTGGCCAGAGGCCGTCGCAACTAGTCACACCAGAGCTCCCCTAGTAGCGGAGATGATATTAGAGCGCATCATTTTTAGGTTTGGCGCCCCAAGGCAGCTTCTTTGGGATCGCGGAAAGAATTTCTTGGCGAGGCTCCTTGCCGAACTCAGCACTGCTTTGCGAATTAAAAGGATTCATACCACAGCATATCACCAAGCGACAAACGGACTGGTAGAGCGGTATAATGGAACTTTAGCGCGTACACTTGCCAAGTTCACTGACGCATTTCAGGACGACTGGGATACCCACATTAACTCTGCCCTATTTGCTTATAGAGTTACCCCCCATTCCACTACCAAAAAAATTTCCTTTTTCTTACTCCACGGTCGCGACCCCAGAATGCCCTTAGACGTAGCACTTAAACCACCAACTGAATTAGAGGGAGAGTTAGCTAAACAGAAGGAACAGCTGATATCCTCCCTTCGTTTGGCCCAAAAGACCGCGAAAGAAAATATGCAACGATCCCAGCAAGCGAACGAGGAAAGAAAAACACCAGTGAACGCGCCTTTTTTGTAGGAGACTTGGTATGGCTACATGTGCCGGACTCTATCAAGGGCCTTTCTAATAAACTACGATTCCGTTGGCATGGACCATACCGTATTGTTGAGAAAATTTCGCCTGTCAATTTTGAACTGGAGATCGAGGGGAGGAAAGTTCCAGTAAATATCCATGCACCTATAATAAACAAGTACACCCCCAGGGAAAGACCGGACAATGAGGTCGAAGGAGGGGACGAATTTTGCGATGTCCCGTTAGATTGCACCCCCTTAGATTCTATGCCGCACGTCCCAGATCCGACAGTGAAAATCGAACAAGAAGACCAGGTTTATAGGGTGGAAAGAATTCTGAAATCCAGAAAGTGATCTGGAATCACGAGTTATCTTGTGAAGTGGCAAGGGTATCCTGCAGCAAGGTTGGGACCCAGAAAATTAGGCGATTTATATGACTGCACCATACTCCAACGCGAGAGAGTTTTTAAAATTACTCAAGTTGCCGGCTGCAGAAGTGCAGTTCTAAAAAGGCTGGAAAATCGAACGGAAGTCTATGTTCACGTAAAAAAAATACTTCATTAAAAAGACCCCTTCTACATTTATCATTGTGATCATTTCCGGACCACAATGAAATACAAGAAAGAGTTTTTTGGGTCTGACTCTAAATCTGTTTCGAGGGAAGAAGTGTAGGTATGCATTTATCCAAAATCACTTCCACCCTATTCTCAACTCATACTAAAGACCACTACTATTTTAAATGGATGGTCACAAAGAGACTTTCGTACGATCACTTCAGTCTGCGAATACATAGCACGTACCTTGAGGGCAAGAACCAAAATTTACACACCTCTTTAACTCATAGCCACTGCAATTATAATAGTGTCATGAGGGATTTATTTTTAGAAAAAATACGTAGTTGAATGTGAATAAAAATGAATTATGAATGAGATTAATATATCTCAACGAAATGGAAAACTCGAGTATTCTCAACTGGCGCTCGGCCGAGCAAGACCTGGGAGGAAGATCACCCTGAGTCACTTGGAGAATCAAGAGTCGCGCGAACATAGGCTTCTGCAGACCCCGTTCTAGGAACCAGGTCTGCCAAAGCCTACTTCCGCGATCGGTCGCAATGTTCCACCGTTTGGTGATGCGCAAACCAAAGTCACATGCCCGCTGGATAGGATACCCGCTGATAGGATGCCCGCTGATAGGATGCCCGTTGATAGGATGCCTGTGGAGGAACCACGGAAGGTGATCACTAGGAGCCAAGTCGCTGTCTCGAGATATCACGCCATCTCGAGGTAGCGACAACGTCTGGACGCAGACATATGTATATAGAGAAGTATTAATTTATCGAATTTATCGTAAGCTGAATATTATTTATCTTAATGGAACTTTTTATGTTAAACATGTATTGGAAAAAAAACTAATGTCTACTTTGCTCTACTGTCACTCTGAATTCCACTGTACATTCTAGTCCTCCCCGTCTTCTAACGGCGGGTCAGATCACAAACGACTGGGGCATAAAAATGAATATTCGCTTATCGCGCCAGGAGAGGACCGTATACAACCTCTTCCCGCGCGACAACTGGGGGCTCAATATCAGAGGCACAGATCTGATTGTGACAGTCTAACAAAGTACGACTAAAAGCAATTGTTTTAATGTGAAAATTGAACTCAAGTTATGTGCAAGATACAATTTGAAAAACTTTATCTCAGTCGGAATGTTTCAGGAAACCAATGACGTCAAGGGTCAACTTTGAAGTAAACAAGTACCAAATTATTTATGAACTATTAGTCATAAATGGTTATATTCAGAAGAGAGCACTTCAATAACACCAATAGCTGACTCATCTTAGCTCAGACACGCAAACTTGTGAAGAATACCTTACCATGAACTAATGAATTACTGAAATTGAGCTCACTCAAAAACTACGTTCCACCGGATTATCAATAATTCAACAGAATGGGTATGATAATCGTTTCAATACCTCTCTGAATAATTGAAGGAGAATACACCATACCGATACCCACTGAAATATTTATGGTTTACGCATGCGATGCGTTTCCAGTGCTAATGAAAGTTGAATTGAACAAAGTTGAACACCAAAAACTGCAATCTAAGTGAGTGGCCTCGATCGACTGGCCCGATAAGAAGGGAACTCCCCCTTAGAGACACTAGAGTAGTATCAACCAGTGGAAAGAATCCAAAGACCTTCACGGATGGGAGAACCCAAACAAGACACCCTAGTGTTAAAGACGAATCCAAAAAATGCAATACGAGGACGGATCAACCTGCGTGGTTGAAGTAATCATAGCTGGTAAAACTCTCCAATGCGAAGCAAAGATTGATACTGGATCCCCAGTTACCATGCTCAGTGACAACCTGTTGGACCATTCCGATGTCAGCCCGTTCCTTAGCGCTACTAACAAAAAGTTGAAGAGCCTGACTGACCATGAAATTGATTGTTTTGGTAGCCATTGGGATGGACTCCTGGAGCCACAAAGTCTATCTTGCAAAGGACATCTGTTACGACTTACTGTTAAGAACAGACTTCCTTCACAAAATAGCAGCAGAAATCAGCTTCAAAAAGAAAGAAATGTCATCGGGTGGAACCGTAACCATGACTTACGACACACGTCGCTCCAGCCCTAAACGCTGTGGACCGTTTCTCTACAATAAAACCATGAGATGTTGTGTGACTGCTGCAATTAGCTGTCTAGTTGTGCTGGCCATTCTGTCTTACGGAATGGCAAAAATAAGCATTGAGAGGCAAAAGAAGGATGGTTTTACGCCGACGAATTCCTCATATAATCAAGCTATGAGGAATTGCTCTAACAAAGAAATACCCCCAACGGAACAATCCGGAGGTGTGAGTACAACAACCGTATTAACGAAATCAATCGAACCCGAAGTCTTGGAGACCACAGTAATCACTAAATCAATCAAATCCGAAGTCTTGGAGACCACAGTAATCCCTGAATCAATCAAATCTAAAGGTTTGGAGATCACAGTGCGTTCAGATACGAGCTATCAAACAAGTATCATTCTCATGAATGGCACCGTGCTGTCCAGCCGAACCAAGGGGATTTACATAATGGAGGTTGGGGTACCTGAATAAATCCAAAGCGTTCTACCAATAGGAGAGTCGGAAGTCTCCTGGTCCAACGCCAGACGAACCCGCCTCAACGAATACCAACCACCCCTCACTTTGAAGTGCAGGGTGCGTGTTTGGAAGGAAAAGAAATTTGATCAATCTTAATATAATTTTGGCTCGCCGGATTATGTATATATACATCGTGAGTTAACAAACTCAACTTATCTTAAACTTGAGAACTTTGCACCGTTATTGATTGAAGGATTTAATTTATTTATAAAGTTCGATAACGAACTCAACTTCTCTTAAACTTGAAAACTTTGCACCGTTATTGATTAAAGGATTTAATTTATTTATAAAGTTGGATATGAAATCAACTTATTTTAACGTAGACGTTTAATTTATTGATGTAACTGTAGAAAGTGACTTAACATATTGTGGTAGTAAAAAGAATATCAGTCGTTTGGGGTCCAAACGATTTGGGCCCACGGCTGTTGTCATGAGGGATTTATTTTTAGAAAAAATACGTAGTTGAATGTGAATAAAAATGAATTATGAATGAGATTAATATATCTCAACGAAATGGAAAACTCGAGTATTCTCAACTGGCGCTCGGCCGAGCAAGACCTGGGAGGAAGATCACCCAGAGTCACTTGGAGAATAAAGAGTCGCGCGAACATAGGCTTCTGCAGACCCCGTCCTAGGAACCAGGTCTGCCAAAGTCTACTTCTGCAATCGATTGCAATGTTCGGGCCGATCATCAGTCACTGCTGGAAGCTCATCTAGCCGCAACGGTATATTTAACGTTCTCCCACTTTAGGGAAATATGGCACCAGATATGCCGAGTAAAAAAGCAGTTTTAGAAAATAAAGAATTGGGCAGCCAGGAATTTCCTTTCCTCCACCCAGAGTTTGATGTTGGATAGTTCAGGGTTGGTAATGAGCAGCATCGGTGATGCTGCAATGACATATAAGTGCAAAAGGGTTAAGTTTTACGTTGTGCACTAGGACAGAAAAATCAAAGGAAAATTGTCAAGCAGCCATATTTCATTTTGGCTCACCTTAGGTATGGCTAGCATGCCGAAGGATATTTGATAAGGAGCCTGCAACTTTCAATATGATAGAGGGAATAGAATTAATATATGATTAATGATTATGGAGTAAAGACATGCAGGTAATGCATACCAGAAAAGTAACTTCAAATTAGTCTCGATCAATTATTATCCCCGGAACAGTAATGTCAACCATCGGCTGACATTTGGAGGTTCTACCGAGATCCTAATGGGTCTCGGACCGTTGTGCTGTTCTGTGGAATGTAATAGAAATGAGAAAATCTGAAGGTTCGTTAACAAAGAGAGCGATATTGAATGAATTTTTATGAGTAGCAGTAAGTCCTAAGTAAGACACTAAACTGTTCCCGGGCTCCTTTGAGCAAGGTCAGCACCTGGAAGCTCCCCTTTGTCAGGGTTACGACGAAGTTAATTAACGTATAATGGCAATTACAAGAGGTACGTGTGTACGAATTTTTGTGATTTGCGGGTATTTGTGAGAAAATACGAATGTTGTGACTTACAAATATGGTGAAAATATGAATCAAGATTTAATAAAATCATGATGTGGTTCGCGAACATTAGTCCGAACATAAGGAATTGTGGTGCAGTAAAAGCAATTTGGAGATTTAAGGCGCAATACAAGTAAAGAATAGAAAATATAAATGGAAACGTAAAATTGAAGAACTGAAATTTGAGTATATTCCAGGAACGATAACGCGTTAACGAAACTCCAAGGTTTGGGGATATGTACTGATGCCTTGTGCAGTGACAGCAGAAACCATGGTTGAAAGTCGATCGCATGTGCGAATCATTCGCAGTGAATAAGAATATGTATACATAATGTCAGAGCACGCAATCTTCGAGAATTCATCCTGGTGAGAAAGATAACGGTGTATTTGCATAACGTAAGCACACATTGAAATGGTAGTCCAGCAAGATTACACATTTAAACGTAAACACGCTTTGAGGAGGCATCAAATGGAAATGAAGTATTAAATAAATAGAGGCACCAAAGATTATGTACCGTATGGGAAAGAGGAATCCCAGAAAGATGTAAAGGAAAAACTTTCGAAATCAGCAAAAGGCTAAGATAGAATTCAATGTAAAAAAAAAGGGATGAGAAATATTATGCGCAAAATGAGAGAAAAATTAAAATAAAACTAGAAGATTTAAATTAAAATCAATGAATCAAGCATGAACACATGCTGAATGTGAGGAAGCAGTTAAGCGAATAACTTTAAATTCAAAATCTCATCACAGAAGATGAAAAAAGTTGTTTATACAGCTGAAAAGTTTTGAAAACAAATGAAACAAACGGAATATTGTCTAGATGTTTCGACAAATGTACCGAAGAAGAAGAAGAAGAAGAAGAAGAAGAAGAAGAAGAAGAAGAAGAAGAAGAAGAAGAAGAAGAAGAAGAAGAAGAAGAAGAAGAAGAAGAAGAAGAAGAAGAAGAAGAAGAAGAAGAAGAAGAAGAAGAAGAAGAAGAAGAAGAAGAGAGAAAAAGAAAGAAGAAGAAGAAGAAGAAAAGAAGAAGAAGACGAAGAAGAGAAGAAGAAGAAGAAAAGAAGAAGAGAAGACTAAGAAGAAGAAGAGAAGAAGAAGAAGAAGACGAAGAAGAAGAAGAAGAAGAAGAAGAGAAGCAGAAGAAGAAGAAGAAGAAGAAGAAGAAGAAGACGAAGAGAAAGAAGAAGAAGAAGAAGAAGAAGAAGAGAAGAAGAAGAAGAGAAGACAGAAGAGAAGAAGAAGAAGAAGAAGAAGAAGAAGAAGAAGAAGAAGAAGAAGAAGAAGAAGAAGAAGAAGAAGAAGAAGAAGAAGAAGAAGAAGAAGAAGAAGAAGAAGAAAGAAGAAGACACAAAGAAGAAGAAGAAGAAGAAGAAGAAGAAGAAGAAGAAGAAGAAGAAGAAGAAGAAGAAGAAGAAGAAGTCTGAAATCAACTGAAGAGAAAAACATCTCCAGCTCAAGCAAAGAAGAAGAAACAGATTTAGAATTCCCAAAAGAGCACGTTGCAACAGTTGATACAACCTTACCATATACCGTTCCATCACCAGCAGACTCAAGCCCAGGTCAATCACCAATTAGAAAGGAAAAGAAGGTCTTCCACGTCCCAATAAGGATAAACGCTATCATGGATGGTGGCAGAAACGAAACAGAACCAAAAGAGATGAAAGAATATCCCTTGTTTCCTAGAGGAAGAGGAGACGCAGACAAAATCGAGAGTATAGGAATGGAAAGCGTCTATGTATTCCAAGAAAGCACACCGAGAACAACTGATACATGAAGGCCACGCCACCCCTTTCGCAGGACACCTGAATTCAGAGATCGTCTGGCCAGAAATGATGAAGGACATCATCATAAAATTTCAAAGGAAAGAAAAAGGTGTGTGAGCTGTATCCCTTAGAAGCAAGTGCTCCGAGGAAGGACATTTCTGTTGATGTCCTAGGTCCTTACGTTGAAACCAATAGTGGAAATCGCTACATCGTATCATTTGTGGATCGATTTAGCGGATGGCCAGAATGTTTTGCAGTCGCTACAACGGAAACCCCAATCATTGCATCACTCCTAGTGAACGAGGTTATTGCAAGGTTTTCATCCCCGTCAACCATTCTATCAGATTGTGGAACAAATTTCATCAGTAGCTTAATGAAAGAAGTGTGCAGAATTCTTGGAATAAAGAAATTACAAACAGCACCTTACTCAACAAAGTCGAATGGACAAGTAGAAAGATTCAATAAAGTCAAAGCAAATGGTCTCTCCACCCTGATTGGTACAAACCAAAGAAACTGGGACGCAAAACTCCCGTTGGTGTTATTCGCATATCAATCCTCCGTGAACAAGACCAGAAAAGTCTTGCCGTTTGAAATAAACTTTGAAAGAATTGCTCAGCAGCCTACTGAAGTCCCAATCTCTAAAGATGAGATGAACTACCAAACTCCAAATCAGTACCTGCATCACCTCAAAAGAAAATTGTATAATTTGCACCAGCAAGTAAAGACGAACTTGGATGATAGCAAAGAATATTCACGATTAAGGTCAGTGAGGAATGCAACCAGACACCAAATAGGAGATGAAGTCTACATTACCATACAGAGAAAGGTCAAGAATCTGTCACGAAAGCTTACACATAAATGGGAAGGACCATTTGTCGTGTCAAGGAAAAATCATCCTTTATATCAAGTCAAAAAGAAAGGAAGTGATGTCCCAACGCGAGTTCATTTCGACAGAATGAAGCCATGGAAAACTATAGAAGAATTAGATGGTGCAGCCACTCAAGAAGTTCCTAGAAATGAAGCTGCCAGAAAACCGAATCCCCAAGCAAAAGAAGCCACTTTGTCACAAGAGAAGGATGACAAGGCGGGAAATGGCTATCTACCCGAAGATTTCTATCTAGTGGAAAAATTGATTAAACACAAGAAAACCCGAAATGGAATCAGGTTCCTGGTCAAATGGTTGAACTATGATGAGAATCAAAACACTTGGGAGCCAACGGAAAATATTCCTGAGGAAATAATAGAGGAATAATGGCGAAGTAAGGCAAGAAAATGAAATCCATTGAATGATCAAACGAGCATCAAAAGCAAAAGAATGTTCGATTAAATTTCCTTATAAGGAAAACGCCATGACTAATAAATTATGAATTATAAAATGAATGAATGAATGATTTAAACGGATATACAATCGTGTCGAATAGAAGCCAAACTCAGAAACTTTTACCCGATATCAACAAGTTAAAGAGAATCACTTGGTACTTGAACAGATCTCAGTGAAGATACAAGAGGAGTGAAGAGAAATACAAAATGATCGGGCATTTAATCTTCACTATTTTAAGTATCTCGAATATTGAAGCGAAAACTTCAAATAATACAAACTTTGAGAATAACCTCAATGAAACAGTAACGAACAATGTAACCAATGCATCGCCAAAACTGAAGATGTTTGATTGCAGAAGAAGCAAAGTGTTGGGAATATATTCCCCACAAACTATAAGTTCTTGTGGAAACTTGAATAGCGAAGCAACAGAAGTATATGGCAAAGATCACAAAATCTACAAGCTTGACCCGAAGACTACCCACTTTTTCCAAAAGCTTATAAAGGAAGAGATGAAAACTTATATGAAAAATACAGAAGGCATCAAACGAAATAAGTCGAAAAGAATGCATAAACGGAAGAAACCAAAAAGCAGCTCCAAGAAAATCGAAGCTGTCGTTAATGTTCCAGGAAAGAGCATGCAGACAAAAAGGGGTAAAACCAGAATTATTCCTTCGAAAGCATCCAAAGATATCATTGAAAGGACCTTTCGTTTACAATGGATGCTCAAGAAAAGTAATAATAGGTGTCATTGCTATTTAGATTTTAACAGTTCTGGCACTGGTGCTACTACTTCTGTTAAGACCACCAACGCAGAATCACACCCACTAGCTTGCAATCAGAAGACTATACCCAACGCGTTTAACTCTACAACATATGTAATTGAGACAACTGAAATTGGAGCAAGGGAAGGCAAGGTGATTGCATCAAACACCGAAGCCATTGCTGTGATGGAGATAATGATACCGGAAGTTCTCCAGGAGAGGTTTAAATTTGGAAGTTATTGATGGTCACCTGGAAGATCGAGGCGAACATGACTGCGAAATCCTCCATAAAGTGCCGACAAAGAATATACAAGAAAAGCACCAAAGAGTTAAAGTAAATTGGCGCATTATCTAATCATGCTAAATTATTGTGTATAAGAAAACATGCGCCAAAATCTCTAAAACATTGTTTGTTGACTGATCGCCAGGTATGAAGAATTGATTTCACCAAGAAGACAAATTCAGTTTGTCTTTGTATCTGTTAAAACGTTTCTAAATGATTGTGTTGATAGCTGTTTGAACAAGGCCATTGTTGAGTGATCAATTGGGCAAAGGATCGGCTAACTTTGAGAATGAAAAGTACAGCCAAATCAGATAGTCGTTGACGAATGAAAGTATAACGTGCTATACAAGTATAGAGAGCAGTTGCTAACAGCAGAAGAAAATACAACAGCAAAATGTACGCTGCAAAAATCAATCAACGATTCAGAAGCTTAAATGCAAATGCCAGAGCGGCAGTGAGAGAAGAGCTGCAGGAACGTGTGCGAAGTAATCACCAATTCGTAATCAGGCAGAACTCGTCCCTCTCATGGTTCACACCACGTTGGTACCTATGGTTCATGTACCACACAATGCAGGGTGAATTGAACTTGATGGGATACGGATCACGCCCCTTACCATTTGGAGGATTCGTGAACAATCCACACTATCAGGAACTATTTGCGAGAGCTGGCAGCATAGTGGAGAGGGAGCATCAAAGAATTTTAAGACGGGTCCGAAGGAGAGGAACAGTACGTGTGGACCTCACACGATTCATATCCTGGACGGACGAACAATTCATCATGCGACCACTGGCCAGACGCACCGGTAATGGAGCTGATGGATTGTCACGTAATCGAGTTATAAGGGATTGGACGCGCGGGACAAACGTTTCTCTTCGCAACACAAACGACGAACGCGCGACGAACGAACCGTGTTGCGCAGTTTGCATGGACCAGATTGGCAACAGCGACATGCAAACCAGTTGCTGTGGACAGCCAGCATTCTGCAGGAATTGTTTGGGCATTTATATGGATTTGTCATCGGACAGCACTTATCCTGTGGCAAAGCGTTGCCCACTGTGCAACCGGGAGTGGCCTGACGGTCCAATAATGGTGCCAAGACAAGAACAACAATAAACCAAAAACATTGTAGTATTTTATATTAGAAAATTATTATTTATTTAGTTTTAGAATTTATCTTTGACGAAATCTTGTAACGAGGACGTCACATTTTTTTTTGTTGGGGGTTGTCAGGCTGCCATATTTTATTTTAATTTTTCTCTCATTTTGCGTATAATATTTCTCATCCCTTTTTTTTTTACATTGAATTCTATTTTAGCATCTTAGCCTTTTGCTGATTTCGAAAGTTTTTCCTTTACATCTTTCTGGGATTCCTCTTTCACATACGTTACATAATCTTTGGTGCCTCTATTTGTTTGATACTTCATTTCCATTTGATGCCTTCCCAAAGCGTGTTTACGTTTAAATGTGTAATCTTGCTTGACTACCATTTCAATGTGTGCTTACGTTAAGTAAATACACCGTTGTCTTTTTCATCAGGAACATATTCATCTGTGTATTGCTACTCGCCTTCCTTCGGCTATATTACTCATATTTCATATTTCACCATAAATATCTGTAAGTCACAACATTCGTATTTTCTCATAAATACCCACAAATCACAAAAATTCGTACACACGTACCTCTTGTATTTGTCATTATACGTTAATTAACTTCGTCGTAACCCTGACAAAGGGGAGCTTTGGGGTACTGTCCTTGCTCAAGGGAGCCCCAGAACATTTTATAGTCCTGCTAAGGACAACAAATGATTTCACCAAATCATATCCATACCATAACAATATCAATCAATAAGTCAATTCCAAGAAACTTTTTAATTCAAGAAACTTCGAATGGCCATTTCAACTCAATGTATCATTTGACCATTCCAACCATGAAACATCTCAAATGTTCATGCTAAAATATTTTATGCAAATGTTCAACACTGTTTTTTTTCATCTTTATAGCTCTCAAGCTAACTCACTCTCGTATCGCATCCCCAGAACAACACAACAACTTCCGAATCGTTTCGATCTCGGTAGAACCTCCAAATGTCAGCCGAGGGTTGACATTACTGTTCCGGGGATAAGAATTATCGAGACTAATTTGAAGTTAGTTTTTGGTATGCATTATCTGCATGTCTTTACTCCATAATCATATATTCATTCTATATATTTATTGAAAGTTGCAGGCTCCTTATCAAATATCCTTCGGCATGCTAGCCATACCGAAGGTGAGCCAAAATGAAATATGGCTGCCTGACAACCCCCAACAAAAAAAAATGTGACGTCCTCGTTACAAGATTTCGTCAAAGATAAATTCTAAAACTAAATAAATAATAACCTTCTAACATGAAATACTACAATCTTTTTGGTTTATTGTCCTTCTTGTCTTGGCACCATTCTTGGACCGAGGAGACGTGCCCGGCTAGTCCTAATTCGGGAACTGACAAAAAGTTCTCAGCTTGTACGACAGGCAACACTTTTATCAATTGAAAATCATTATCATCATGCTCAAGTTTGTGGTACAAAATTATCGTTGTGTCATCGCGTTGTGTTGTTGATTAGCGGTGTACAGAAAGCTGCTGGCATTGGAGGAACTTTATTTTGGTGTCATTTGGTTTCATTTCAGCTGCTGATTTAATTACAGTACCAAAGTTCGAGTCAGTGTTCATAGTACCACAATTAGTAATTTCAGTGTATCTAGTTTGTAACTGTTTATCACTACCCGTTATGTATGCCGTGTGTATCTCAAATTCATAAAAATAATGCCAAAGTACTTTTTCATCGGGACATGTATCAGAATACCATATGCCTTGATCACCCTTTCTTCCGACTACTGGTGGGGTTAACGTGCGCACTCTGTAGGTTGACTGGTGCTTTGTAAAGTGGTAAGGAAAGGACATAACTTTGTTATTGGTATCCCCAAAGATTGCTTCAAGTACCCATTGGTCGCATTGTATTGGATTCACTGGCAGGTACTTTTTATTCTTTCAGCTTCTAGCATTGCTACTCTTAACTCTTGATTTTCCACTACATGTTTCTTTCACTTCCATCACTCGTCATATATATATGAAGAAATGGGTAGTCTTCGGGTCAAACTTGTAGATTTTGTGATCTTTGACATATACTTCTGTTGCTTTGCCATTCAAGTTCTCACAAGAACTTATGGTTTGTGGGGAATATATTCCCAACACTTTGCTTCTTCTGCAATCAAACATCTTCAGTTTTGGCGATGCATTGGTTACATTGTTCGTTACTGTTTCATTGAGGTCACTCTCAAAGTTTGTATTATTTGAAGTGTTTGCTTCAATATTCGAAATACTTAAAATAGTGAAGATTAAATGCCCGATCATTTTGTATTTCTCTTCACTCCTCTTGTATCTTCACTAAGATCTGTTCAAGTACCAAGTGATTCTCCTTAACTTGTTGATATCGGGTAAAAGTTTTTGAGTTTTGCTTCTATTCAACATGACTGTATCTCCGTTTAAATTATTCATTCTCATTTTATAATTCATAATTTATTAGTCATGGCGTTTTCCTTATAAGGAAATTTAATCGAACATTCTTTTGCTTTTGATGCTCGTTTGATCATTCAATGGATTTCATTTTCTTGCCTTGCTTCGCCAATATTCCTCTATTATTTCCTTAGGAATATTTTCCGTTGGCTCCCAAGTGTTATGCTAAAATAAAATTCAATGTAAAAAAAAGGGATGAGAAATATTATACGCAAAATGAGAGAAAAATTAAAATAAAATTAGAAGATTTAAATTAAAATCAATGAATCAAGCATGAACACATGCTGAATGTGAGGAAGCAGTTAAGCGAATAACTTAACTAAATTCAAAATCTCATCACAGAAGATGAAAAAAGTTGTTTATCAAGCTGAAAAGTTTTTAAAACAAAGCAAACAAACGGAATATTGTCTAGATGTTTCGAGAAATTGTACCCAAAATGAGGTAAACATAAACAATGGAGAAATTATCTCAACATAGATTAGATAACAAAGTAATTGTTTCTAAACAAATATACAGATTCAAATAAACAGCCGCTTTCAAACAAGCATTCAATCATACAAGTAGTGATATCTGAAAAATCTGTGCCAGACGAAGCAGATTACTCAGCAGAAGAAAAAAGCGAGTCAAAAACAAGCTTATCTTCAATCGAAGAAAACGAAGAAGCTAAAAAGGAACAGTCAAACACACCGTTATCAATAGAAGAATGGTTAAAATGTCCTGAAAGTCATAGTTTGGTGGTAAAAGTTGTCCGAAGTGAAGGAACGCATGGTTTCACTGAGAAAACAGAATAACATAACAAAACATTATAAAGAAGCTGCCCATGGTTACGTCGCAGTAAAAACGATTGCATCGACAGAAGAATGCTAAGTTGATCCATGGTTGTAAAACGCAGAGAAACGCAGTAATAGCTTTCCAAGATAATTATGCGTTATCAGATTCTTAAAAGTAAGGTGAATCATGCGGAACTCAACAAGAGACTCGACAAGAGAAATCTGAACTATCTTCATCAAGAAACTAAAGCATCAAAATTCTGATGAGGACAAAGATAAGGAGTACAATTATGAGCATATGAACAATGAAGAGAGGCATAGGTTATAGCAGGAAACTTAAAGCGCAAAACGAAAGACTTCAAGCCAAGATTGAACACTTTCGTGAGAAAATGAGTTTCACTAATATGTGAGTGAGTTTACTTGGAAATAATTGCGCAGTTTATTACATAAAATATTGCAACTGTTAGATGTCAGAAGAGATGATGTCTTTGAAAGAAAACTTGAGTTGCCAGACATGAGATGTTAGATATTATCGCCATGAAAAGTGAACGATATGAGAATTCGCTACCCTCCATCGCATTGAAAATTGACACTCATTCTATCCGACGACGAAGTCTTTCTGACACTATGGTTCAATTAACATTTTATTATATCACTAGAAATAAATATTTTATTATTTAAGGCTGTGAACCGTTAGGGTACCAGTAAAAAGGAATTGTTTTATCTAAGAGATCATTTTACAAAATTTGTAGTATTTTATTAGGAGAAAATGTGGAACATTTTTTATTTCAACAGGGCTGTTAGCTATGCTAGCGAATATCAACACACCTTGGGCATCATTATGCGCAAGGTTGTTGATATAGCTATCAGGTCCTAGAGATAATTTGATCTAGGGAATATATTGGAGAGAGAGTATATCGGAGTTCATAGAGTAAAGACATAAGAAAACCGTAGTTACAAATTCTTACATTTATCGAACCCCCAGAACAACATTTTGTTAGCTCACAAGGCTAACAAAAATGCTTTCAACACTTTCCCGTCTACCTACAAAATGAGAATAAAACCGTCTTCCTCGGGGTAGAGGATTGGAATCTCCTGCCAAAATCACGACAAATAAATTGCACGAAAAGAGAAAAGCACACAGTTGTGATTTCTAAAAGTAAAAAGGTGTATCACATTGACCATAAAGGGAAAGTGACATATTAAGGTCAAAATTGAGAGACCGAATTCGATTCCCCGATATGTTGAATCCTCCAAGAGGATTCAACACAAAGATTGTCTTAGAAAACCCGGTCATACTAGATCAGCCTAGTCTAGTACAAATGATGGCAGACAGTGAATTTACACTCGGAGAATTAGTTAAACTCCATCAAGGTGCGACCAACTCAGGGTCAATAATTGAGGGAATCGGATTGAGCCTTGTAAGCGTCCTAGAAGCTGCAGGTAATGCAGGGTAATATCTAGCTTAGGGACGGCACTGAAGGACACCTTCAATGGCGCTGGAAATGGAGGAGCAACCCTTGTCAAGGCTATAGGCGGGGGTACCTCAGATGTGATAGACAGTATGGGTACAGCGGTCAAGAATTCCTTACGTTTTTAAGGATATATTCGGGGGTATTCCGGGTCTGCTCATCTGGGTTGTTTTGCTGCCATTTGGGGGTTACATAATCTACCTGAGGGCAATGGGACACCTTGGAAACTGCGTCTGTGCAGGTTGCAGACAGGGAGTGGATGTAACACTAGAGGAGAAAACAGAAGCAGAAATCCCTGAGAGGCCGGATTCCCAGATGACACTAGAAAAGAGGATGGCTGAACCTTTTCCAATGACTGAACCATTCCCAATATATGTGACCATGAGCTGACCCCAGTAAAAGCGACCAAATAGACACAGACGTCTTAACAAGGCGATCACGTATGTCGACGCCCAGACTATTTTCACCGGAAATGATAACTAGGTTCACATTAATTTATTTTATTTATTTATTCTTTATTTAAAGTTGGGTATTAAGAAAAATATAGATTTTACAAGGAATGTAAATATTTAGTTATTTTTCTATCTTTCATAATCCATTTTTAAATCATACATAAAATACGAAACAAACAAGACGGCTCCAACAACCCAGTTTGTGGTAGTACAATAGCAACCAAACACTTAAAACACTCCCGAGTAGATTGGCACACTGGTAGCTGTTGATTGAGAAATTAGTGACCCCTAGAAAGGTCAGTTGGAGCGCGGCCTTTGTCGAGAATTAGGGTCAGTAGTTTTCATCGCGACGATAATACAACTGATAAGTATACTATTAAACCGAAGAAACGTTTTTTCTATCACAATGGCACGACAAGGAGCAGTTTGGGAAGAGGTTTGTCCATTCTTGGGAGGGAACGATTTCTCAACTCTTTTTTTTTTCGAGTCCCGCTGGATTAACCAGATTGATGGCTACGTTCCGCAATAGAGTTCCACGGGACAACAGTGCTTGGGCACCCGGGGAAGTGGAAAACAAAATGTTTGAACTAATACTAAAATAGCTTTTCTCAGTTTCGTATTTACAGCTCGTCAACGAGCTACTGCTTCCTTTTTTAGCCAATAAGATAGGAGTCACGGAAGCAGACGCGACAGTGGCGGTGAATAGGCTATGGTTCGAGAGGGCTGAGGCAGTAGTTGGCCTCGGTCAAATCTACGATGAAAGATTATCCTCGACCCGCTTTTGGCGCTATTTGGAGTCTGCTAGGCCTTCAATTATGCTTCCGGAGGAGAGAGGCGCTCGTACAAGAAAATACGTAAGTATATCCGCCGAGGATACGTCCATAACGTCAGGCAAAAGACGAGGAACTCAGGGGTAAGTGATTAAATTATATCTAAATTTTGTACGCACACCTTTCGGCAGAAACAAAACAACAATTTCAATTTTGATTATATATTTTATTAGTATAGAAAATGAACATTAGTTGTCGGCTCCGTTTCGTCAGTTACCTGAACAATAAAAGAAAAGCAACATAAGTAAATACAGAGCAATCATTGCCTATAAATATAATAATAATTACAATTACTTTCAGTTTTTGAAGCACAAAGGTGGTGTCATGGTGAATTTATGATCTACCATTTTATAACTATTGATATAGTAACCAACTCTATAGCCATCTTATTCAGCATTTAATTATATGATTCTTAGTGAATGAATTTAAACACTTTTATGTTTGGGCTGGCAGAGTGAAGAGCTTGCAGCTTAACGATCGCATTTAGAATGAATGAAGACGTATTGGTTTTGTACGGGAACGAAGAACTTTGCCCATGAGTCGATTGAGAGATGGTCTTTGTATTGAGCTGCGAGGAAGCTACAGACATCTCTCGACATTCTACGTCGATCGATCGTTCAATGATCTCGAAGGCAGAAACATTGTATTTGAATACATTTTCAATCGCTAATTGTTATGTTTTTAAATTACTGAAGAAGTCAACAACGGATATGTCGAAATTAAATCTCGTCTCGATATGCTTGTGTTCTGAATTCTACAATGCCCTAAAGGCTCTCCCCTTCTTCTAGCGTCGGGTTCCAGATTAGTTCTTCAATAAATGTAGTGTTATTCGAGTCACCTACCCGCATCCCATGACAGTGGAGCTACAGAAAAGACACAGAGGTGTAAGTATAGTTATTTCTTTAATCCAATTTGAACGTGTCTTGAGGTTTTGAGAATTGAGCTGAATAGTTTTTTTTAATTTTGTGTTCGATAGTCGGAATACGGCCACGTACCCTCATCCTTTACACGCCGTGTGTTCTTATCCCAAGGAGAAATTTTTATTGGAATTTGAGAAAGTTTTGGCTGGAACTACAAAATATATTTTTTTGAAACTTGACATTCAATTTTTTTTACCTACACATTTGATACGAAACGGGGGTATAATCGGGACAGGAACACAGGCACTAGGAGAGAGATCTATTTTGTGGGAAACCTTTTTTTGTGTGTGCCTCTAACACTTCGAAAATTTTACTTTGTAGTGACAAGTTGAGCTGTGAAATTCGTCAGCGATTTAGAAATTGATCGACCTGAATATAAAAAAGAGATAGGTTCTATAGATATAGAATAGAACCTGACTGGAAATTCATAGGCAAGCGATAACCATGAGACACGTACTTTCTTCTATCAGCCTCGACTAAATCTCACCTAGAAGGGCGAGGGAAGTCTATTAATATAGGTATGTACTAAAGTTCCTTCGGCTATACCTTTACTGATCGTATCTAGCGCCCTTCTAACGCCCAACTGCGCCCCCCACGCTCCACTGGGCAGCAACATATAGCAATTGCTGTCCAGCCCTCCTAAACTTCAGTGTTGTTTCGGCGGCGATCGGCGGCGGACCTGCTCAGGACATAGGTTTGTAAGTATCCTTTTCATATTTGCAGCACGATTGTAGAGCGTTGTCATTATTAAATATTATTTTTATTGTAACTGCATAGTCTCTCGTTCGTGTCTACAATAGGATTAGGTTCTACTCCCCTAGGTTCCTTCAGCCCGTCCCTTTCTTAGGCTAGACTCACTCACCCACGGTGTCTTATTCGTCTGCTAGGCAAGCACTGGGATAATGCTACAGTACAGGTAAAAAGGAGGAGGGCCGTGGAATAGATTGAAATAAGTTGGACGCCAGGGTAGGAAACAGAAATACCAAGACGAAGACTAAACTTAACCAACCCAGAAGGACCTACGATGGATGAACCCCCTGAAGGAAAAAGAGGGAAAAAGAAACCACTCACCAGGACGCATTAGCAGCAAATAAAATCGTCGGCACCACGCCAAACTCGGCTACAACATCTGGTAGCCGTGACAGATCCGTTTTTATTGTCAAAGGGTTTAACGTTTAAGCACCCTGGACAGATCGCCAGGTTGGTGACATGGCATGTGGCACAGGACCACACGGCGTTCCAACGCCGATTAACTGGAAGCAAAATCAGTTTGCAGGGTCGCTCCATATCCATTTGTATCCAAAAAGACAATGAAAGATGTATTACTGCCAAAGACACTACATTCTCCGTACAATTACAACGATTGGTCGAAAGGAATCTACCAATCAAATACCACCAATTACCAGTTACAAGTAATTCCAAACAACACAACAAAAATGAGATGTTTTTCAGAAAAACGAATAACTTTCCCACGGGACATTCTCCGTACATTCACAACGATTGGTCGAAAAGAATCCACCAATCAAATGCCACCAATTACTAGCGAAACGCAATGCCGACAACAAAAATGAACTGTTTTAAAAAAAAACGAAGAACTTTCCCACGGGAAAAACAATAGTCGCTACCATGTTTTCAGCCCTAATTTTCAATCAGCCATCACACCATAGACAACAGACAATTTCTATCCTAGCCTTGGCACGTAAAATTTCACTATTCCCCGTGGAATAGGAATAATATGGCTTATGTTATGTGGAATGGAAAATATCCACCCTGCTCCCTTATTACACCTTATATTACGTATCATAAGATAAATATGTTCTTACAAAAAAAAAAAAAAAAAACTTTCATTATTTAAACAGTTAACCTTTCCAGCGCGCAACTTTTTAAATTTTCACGCTGTCAGCGCGCAACATTTTTTCAGAAAATAGACATGTTCAGTTATTTGATCATAACTCAAGAACTAGGAATCTTTAGAAAAAAAGTAAGGTATCCCTGAAAAGCTACTTAAATTCTACAACTTTTAGACCAAGTACCAATCCAAATAAAATATTCCTACAAAAATGGTAGCATCACATAAATCACAGTTTTTTTTCACGTTTTGCGGTAATGTCACTTTTTTTGCATTTTTCACTTCTAGAGCAAAAAAAAGTGGGGGGAAGTTAATTAAAAAATCTGTCTTTGGCTATTTATCAATCTATACATCATTTTGAAGTAATATACCAAAAATCAGCATCCAGAAAAAATCTGGTATGTGTCACACCAGCCTCCCAAATATCGGTCACTTTTGCCAAAAATCACGATTTTCGGCTAAAAAAATCCAATATATACAATTTTGAAGTATTTTGATGATAAGTGTTTCCAGAAGCAGCTACAACATCAAAATGTGTGTAAAAGTATTCCCCAACTATCTAAACAACACGTTCAGTCAGTATTCTTAGCTCCGAAGCTTTGAAGGGTATCGGCTACCGTGAAACTAGATGGCATAGTCGGCGACAGTTGCAAAGTTTCCAAAAACCGTAAGCCTTTGAGGCAAACTCATTGCTATCAAATCTGATCTCTTTTGCCCATAAGGAATGCTAAATGTCATCATAATAATTCCATGTGGCTGTTATGTGGTTCCTGCCATCATTTTGATCCATATAAGCTGTAATCAGGACATCGTTATGAGCCAAGAATTTCGGGGATCGATCGACCGTTGCTGGTGGAGCGGAAGAAGTAGTGTGCAATTCAACATAAATCCAGGCTTTTCAAATTCTTTGGTGCTCCTTTGAAATAAATGAGGTGTAGAAAACACTTTTGGCATTGAATTTGTCCACTTTCCATGCTCCAACCTGAATAAAAAGTAAAAAGTACTGTAAGTTTGGGTCGACTCCGATGGTTTGTCGAGAAAAGTGGTCAAAATGACAAATAATGGATTTTTGATGCTAAAACCAAACACAAAAATATAAGATTATACTTACTGGATGTTTTGCCATTATAAAAACAATGTTTCCATGAAGAAAAAGTGGCCTAAACCAGTCAAAAAATCCAAGAACTTTAGCAGTAAGTTGGAAAAACCCATTTCTTGGTCGCCATCTTGATTCAGTGTTTTTCTCTACCTTTTCTCCGAAATCTGCTGCCTCACCACGTGATCAAAACATTACATCACCATATATCAAAAGAAAGCTTAGAACCTCTACTTTCCGTTTCTCTTTACTTCTACGGCTAGCAAAGAAGCCAATGGGAGAAATATAGCTTAGTCGTCAAAAAGACGACTATACTCGTCCGCCGGAACGTATGCTCGACGACTATACTCGTCCGCCGGGCTGAAAAGGTGTTAACCTTATATTATGTGGATTATATGAATAGTATTTATCATTAGAGTTTAGATTATTTAATGTTTATTTTCATAGTATTTTTAGGATTATTATATAGAATTTGCTATTGTACTGGTTCAGACGGAAATGTCCTGGTCATCCCATGTATTTGTTTGAATTGCATTAAGGGAAAACTGCCTGTTTAACCTGTTTAACAGGGCGGGGAGGGTGTACAGAATCCGGCGATTCTATAGCCTCTCTACTACGCCCAGAAACCACCCGTAACGCCCGTAACGCCCTCGTTACGGCTGAGTGATCTTGAAAGTGTTTTGCTTTGTTCAGATCGCCTGATCTGGGCGTCTAGTTTCGGATATGATAGCAGGAGGTGGTTTCTGGATATATGTCAGGTAAGAGCTCTTTTGAATGTAAGATAGTATATAACATGGACAGAAATACGTACAATTTCCCCTTCTCTGTTTGCTGTTTGGACTAGTCCTCCAGCCGTTAATAGTGTGGTGTCGACCTTGACGTGAGTCGGCATCACATTATTGCCCCCGCAGGAGCGTAGCGACGAGGAGGCACTCATAGTTTCTGAATTTTAAGTCGTTCGTTTGGACTTCATTTTATAATTTGTCAATCACGTTCTTTAAAATGTTTTATTTTTACTTCCTCGCCTTGTCGTTTCCCACAATAAAGAGGAAACGAACTCCACGGGAGACGATTGATGACGGAGACTGTCAACAAACAGGAAGACGAAAATGCAAATGAAGAAGGAAATGCAGACGAAGAAGAATTGTAACGTACGTATTCACGTACGTGCATCATAACGAGAAACGTGGACACTCCCATAAAAACAGAGCAAGACGAAGACATGTACTTGCGGTATCAAGTCAAAATAAAATAAGATTATCAAGAAAAAGAATATGGAATCACAACCAGAGTTTACCTGTCAATAGAAGGTGAAACAAAACCATACATGGTACTAATCAACACTGGGTCAGCACATTCACTACTAAACAATGATATCTGGGACGCTGCAGAAATAGCACCATTTCTAACACACGTTACCGACACAACGTTGAATTCCATAACTGGAGAAGAAATAGAAAATACAGGAAGTGTAATCATTCCAACGAGCATTGTCGATCCAAAATCACTAAAGAATCAAAACTTCCTGGTAGTCCTCGGTATCGAGCAAGAAGCGATAATTGGGACAGACATCTTAAGTGCTGAGAAAGCCATTATCAATTTTCAGGAGAAGACCATTACAAGCGGCGAGAAGAAAACAATTTTCCAGAGGAGTAACAATCGAGAAAGAGTATCAAAATGCTGGTTTGGCCAGGGAATTTTGGCTGCGATAGCGATTAAGGCCTTGGGTACCGTTTACGGATTGACCTTTATGAAACAAAGTGTACACGAAGGAAATGAAATTGACGGAAATCTTACACGAAACTTTGTAAAAATCCTACCTACCCTCATGATCAAAACCGGAAAAGTATTATAAAAAAGCACATGGTTGTGCTTGAAATCCAGCTGCCCAAAATACTATACCCTTTCCTGAAGAAGAAAGACACGAGAATAGTATTGGGAATAATGATAGGTAGCGGACAAAGGGTTAACGCAAAGGAAGAGTTCCCGAGGCTCAATGCAGAGGTGTCAACTCTCAGGCATTGGACATAGGACTCACGCATTCTAACATTGTCTCACGCAATTAAGTTCGATTGATTCGGTAATCAAATTTTTCGATTGACATCCCCTGGCATAATATAAATTGAGAAACAGATATCTGTTTCCAAAAAGATGATATTGCCTTGGAAACAGATTGAATGTTCTGGGAGAAAACAGATATCCTATTCTATATAAGCTTGGGAGAACAGACAGTCAAAACTTAAACCTATCGTCAACTGCTCCAACTTGGGACGAGTGTACGCAACATGGGACTTGTTGATATCTGGCCTGTATTTTCACTTACTATTAAATCTCTTTGACAACAAATTTGTTTCGATGACTCCACCAAGTTTATCAATCATACTTTCTGTCATAACATGTCACGATAGCTTTCAATGATAGCGCGCCCTTTTTATCTTTTGTTTTCATTTATAATGACCGGGCGCTGAATGGAGAATATTAGAGAGCTTCGCCGCCTAGCCGCCTAACCGCCTACCGCTCGATGAGATTAACAAATAGTGAGTGTGTAACTTGCCGGGCGAGTGACGTCAAAGGCTCACATTCGCGTGTGTTTTCCTTTACGGATTTTTTTCATATTTAGATTTAAAAGCATACTCGATGCAGAAGAGAAATCCTGTATTTTTTAATACACCGTTCATTGAACTCAAATCAAATGACTTTGGAGGTTTGGTGAAATAGTGGTGGAATGGCCGTCCCATGTTGCGTAAGATAGTCCCAAGTTGGAGCAGTTGACGGTAAATCAGGAGTAGAAACTAGGCTAGACTTACCTTTTTTATCTTTTCCTTTTACAACAATACAATGCTGACAAGTTGACACAACACCATGTGTACATGTACATTGACAAGTAATCCCTGAGAGAAATCTTTATAGAAATCTGCAACAAAAACGAAAGTGGTCTCTTCTACTGATTGCTTCCCATTTCTATTTCTATTTCTATTTGGTTGAGTTGCAGGAGGCTTTGAGGCCTATTTTCGCAACTATAGACGCTTTCAATGAGCGCCCCGTCAGCACCTTGGACTGACTACCCAATTCCCCTCACATGGCATGGGTTGACCCGGGCGAAGGTTCATTCACTTGCCAAGTGAACCGCTGCGAGTGGGAATCGAACCTCAGTCGCCTGTGCAGTAACCAAGGTCAATGACAACTATACCACAGCGCTCCTTCGCAGCTGTTTATCAAATTTTCCGCCAATGAGGTTGCTGCATTTCAAACAGCCTTCTTTTTGGCACCCGTGGCATGGCATGAACCCCCCCCCCAGCCCGCAGGGGGGGGGCTACAACCAAAATCTGGGCTGGATTTTTTTTTAATTTCAGGGGGTACCTATGATCTCTGGGGGTGCCTAACTTTTATACAGTAAGGTCTGGGGGCTGGGGAACTATATTTTATATCTTGCTTTTATCTATCTATCATTGACATTATTCTTTTTAATTATAAAAAATATACAATTTTTTCATTTCTTGACATATACAGAAAAACAATTGTTCACAGGGGGTACCTTCTAACGTCTGTTGTTTGGGGGTACCTAAAATTCAGGGGGTACCTATTTTCTTAGGGGGTACCTAAACCCCTGGTCCATCCCATGGGCCGTGGCCTTCCAGTGCCTAGCACGACGGGTGGCTGTAAAATCCCACACTTCATATATTTGTTTCAATCTGTCATCCGTGGCTTAGGTTTTTTCTCATCTTCAATTTACTGAAGAAAGCGGGAATTTGATGCGAGAGTTAGATTGTCAACAAAGTGCTGTGAAAAATCATTGAATAAAAGAAGAACTTAAAATCTTAAATATTTTCATTTTGAAGAATAGGTGCAAAAAAGTGAAACATAGAAGAGTTTCATTTTTCATTGCATTAATTGAAATGGGGGATTTCGAAAATTTTCTATGTTTAGTTTTTTGCACAAACCCCTGTAACTATGGGCGAGCACCCCGTTGTTAAGATGTTGGCTTGAAATCGAAAATAAAAACACTCAAAACGAAAGTAAAATCGGCCCGTACTATTCTGAAAATTGTTGAAACAGACCACAAATTTTCTAGGGAATAAAATACTTTGAGATTAAAAATTTAAGTTTTGAGGAGAAACAGCAAAACAGATCTTCATTTCTAGGAATAAGATTTTTGAAACTTTTGGCCAACAAATCAAATTTTCCAGGAAGGCTATCCCTGGGAAACAGATATTTAAAAAAGGCCCTCGCTGGATGCTCTCGGCATGTTGAGTTTCTTTTATCTTCTGTGCTGTGTGCTGTGGTGCTGTGTGCTATGTGTGGCATAACTTATCTTTAGTATTATCTCTACTGTCAACTGCTCTAACTTGGGACTATCTGACAAAACATGGGACCGCAATTCGGCCACCATTTCACCGAACCTCCAAAGTCATTCCGTGAAGTTGGGCAACTTGTATCAGTGGAGGCTAACATGCATAGCCCTTAAATGACTGACCAATCAAAGCAGCAAAATTTCAAAACAAATGAACTACAAGCTTCGCTCGCAGCTCTACTCTACCATTTTTGTTTTGATTTAAGTTTGTATTTTAATGACCAGATAGGTCATTCATTTGACGGCTATTCATGTTTGCCTCTACTGATGCAATTTACCCAACTTCACAGTTTGATTTGAGCTAATGAACGGCGTATTAAAAAATACACAATTTCTCTTTCGCACAGAGTAGGCTTTTAAATCGAAATATGAAAAAAATTTGTAGTGGAAAACACGCGAATGTCTGGAACGAAGAAGACCAAATTAGTGGCAAAGCTACACACTCTTTATTTGTCAATCCCATTGGGCGATAGGCGGTTAGGCGGCTGGTGTTCTCTAATTCTCCAATCGGCGTCCGGTCATTTTGAATGAAAACAAAAAAGTTAAAAAGGGTGCTCTATCAGTGAAAGTTATCGCAACATGTTATGGCAGAAAGTATGATTGATTTAACTTGGTGGAGTTATCAAAACAAATTTGTTGTCAAAGAGATTTCACAGTAACTGAAAATACAGGCCAGATATCAACAGTCCAATGTTTCAACCAATTGTCCCAAGAGCAGTTGACAGTACATTACTTATTGAGTAAAATTTATTCATTCCATTTGATATAATACTTTAGGATAGCATCACCTCGTTTCAAGTATTTATTTTGCATTTTGTTGTAGCTTTCCACTTGGTTTCATCACCCACTTTTCAAATGTTAGGGGGGCACTAAAGCTGATTGGGGGAGAGATTCATGATGGGGGGAGAACCTTTTGGAGAATTTTTGAAGTAGCACAAACCGTCAATAGAAACAACGCAACGGGTATGGCAGGTAAAAAAACACTACAAACCCGAAATTTTCCTTTTCGTAGGTAAAATCACCGTAAAATCGCTTAAGTTCAACAGTAAGAGTGTAAAGTTTTGGGGATAAAACTAGAAACTTCGGTGATGATTTTGTCACCAACTCAATTTTTTTGTAAAAAGAAGTAACCTGCTGCTGCATGGACTTAGGCCAAAAAAAAAGTAGTCTTTTTTCTGGAAATCGTTCGGGTGAACTTATTTTTGAAAGTAACCCAGCCGCAAAAAAGAAATTTTTTTTTTGTGCTGTCAGAAATTTAAACTGAATATTTCAGACAACTAGGCTCAAAAAGCTAAACGTTTTCTCAAGAAAACAAAGGTTTTGTAACAGAGTAAATAATATACAGCAAAGACGAACGAACATTCTTATTAAATATTGGTATTGTATAATATTTGTGACGTCAATCTTAAATATAAATGATTTCGGCTTTCTCTTTTATTTTTGTTTGTTGTTTGTTCTAACAATGCTTTTTGTTTATATTCCACGTGCATTTGATCGCAGACATTTTTATACAATTTACATTTATACATAAATAGAAAGAGAAAAAAATCAAGTGTTTTAGAAAAATCTAAAAATGTGAAGAAAAAAAAATTTGTGGCTGCCCGGGTGAGTTTTTTTTTTGTCACCCGCATTTCCGGAAACAAGACTCCTTTTTTTGGCCTTATCCCTAATTACAGTTTCATGTTGAATAATCAAAAACTGACTGACTCCAGCATAAGAACAATGACAACAAAAAATTTTGTACACACTTTTACTAATCATACATCACATATCAGTGTGTTATTGATTTGATTGAATAGAACCAACAAAACTTCAACAAATTGAATGCAATAATTGAGATTCAATGGCAAAATTTTGGGTATTATTTTTTTGACTTGATTATCTTCAATAGATAAGCACTGGGGGTTGATATTTTCTAATATTTAAACCAGACTTACTCTTGATATAAGTAGCCAGTAAAATTTGATGGTCATTCAAGAACCATTCTGACGCTTGTCAATAACATTTATCTTTTCAATCTTTCTACTTCTAGTTCTATCCCAAGGGTTGCCAAAGTACTTCAAAGAAGTTTCAGTTAATGAAGTTGATTGTCCAAATTTGACGGAGAAACCATGGGGACTAGCTGCCAAAGGTAACAAAGTATGAAATTTTAACGCTTTTGATATAGTGTGGACACAAACTTAGCCTGTTGTAAACATCTCAAACTTGTTAAAGTTGGGTTTTTCTTTGATCGATTTAGTTTTGGTAATATATTTTTCAATTGTAATTCAAGTCTGTTAGGTTTGGTAATTACCAATCAGCCGATCAATGAGATTTAAAATTTCATTTGGCACCTTCTAGAGATCAGATTAAAAGGAAGGTTGTAGTCACTGTGATTGAAAAAATAATAAGATGTTTCCAACCTGTTGGAATTAGATGAGGGATGTCGGGATTAGACCAACTTACGGTATTCAACAATAGTAATAATAGAGACAGAGTGCTATTAGGAATAGTTTTCAATTCAATATAAGCGACTTGTTTGTTGTATATATTCACATGTTTGTCAATATCGTGATAATGTACGTTACAGTACGTTAGCGTATTATGTGATTAATTAATAGAATAGTAATTTTGTAGGAATCTGTGGCAGTCCAAAGAATTTAGATGTTGGTGGACCACCATATCTTGTTCCTACAGTTCAAAGAGACAAGGTTTGAAAATCATAACATTTTTGTATGATATCTACAAGTTAATATACTACATTATTGGAACTAATTTTCGCAGGTTTTAATTTTAGCATTTTTCGCGGTTTTTCGTCAAAATCGCGAAAATTTGATCCGCGAAAAAATTTTGAGAGTTGAAAACTGCGAAAATTAATTCCCGCAAAATACAATTTTTTCCAATTTTATCGAAAAATTTGAAAAATCCCTAGGAAAATGAAAGAAATTTGTCCAAAAAAGGGGGAAGCCGCGAAAATTAAAACCCGCGAAAATTCCAGAATGGAAAAAACCACGAAAATTAAAACCCGCGAAATGCAGTTTCTTTTTTAAATTATAATATTTTTGATCAGCTGATGGATTTTGGTTTATTTTGTTGTTTTATATTAGATCTACAAATTTGAAGAACTTGCAAAATTGACAGGAATCAAAGATACATTTTTTATTGGAGCTGGGGCTGGCCCATG